>NC_057814.1:224553490-224619779 GCF_018294505.1 Triticum aestivum | reverse complement strand
GGAAGCGGTGTGAGTCGCGGGTCTCTCGGTGCTGGAGCTTGGGAGTTTGGAGTGATGGAGCAGAGGAGGAAGCGTGCGGTGAATTGGATTCACCCATTCCCTTCTTATAGCCCGGTAACAATAACAAGGCACTACTGCAGGAATACCTAGCAGTGGTGGGTGGGAAAAGGCCAGCAGTGGCAGGCAAGGCTCCCAGGGGCGTCCGCCACCGACCTCCCGCCACTGCTATTATGGCATCAGTGGCGGGCGGGCGGCCCGCCACACCACAAAAAAATACACTTCCGTGATGGTACGTGTTTGTCACAGTAGGTCACGTTTTCTTTCATGCATGTACATCCATGACAATTTTATGACAGCATCAAGATAGTCATACATGTGCTGGTGTAGAAGTGTTCCATGACAATACCAAAATTATCATCACGGAAGTGTCCACTTCCATGACGATAAATGGCGTGTCATAGAAGTGCTTTCCTCAAGGTTAACCGACATGTGGCATCCATCGTAATGGGTCGCCGTTATGCTATTGGGTATGGTTTTGGATCGATAACATGTTAACAGACCTGACCAATGGGGATTTTCCACGTGTAAACTTTTGATTCGCCGAAGGATCCACATGTCAGCTCAGCCTTGGGACAGATGTCATCCAGCCAATGGACGGGACGCGCCTATGATAAGTCGACACGTGGCTCGGCCCAACAATGGCCCATTCAGGTTAAAAGGTCGGCCCGTTTGACTTGGTCAAAAGGTGGCATGCCGACCCATGGAAAGCCTGTTAACGGCCTGTTCGCATATAGCCCATTTACAGCCCGCGAACTCACGACCCACTATGGCCTATCCCAATTTGGCCCAGTAGCGTCATCTAGGCCGTCCAATATGATTCCAGCCCATTGTAACTTCCGGCCCATGTATGGCCCATGATTTAGTTCGGCCCATATGAGGCCCTTTGAAATATGGGCCCATTAAAGGCCTGTGGTGAAACTGGCCCATAATGAAGAGTGTATAGCTTTACACCCATTAACGACACGTTACTCCGTTGGGCCATTTCCAACCCATATTATCTTCCGGCCTTCTAAGGGCCCATTTGTTCTTGGGCTCATTTCCAGCCTCCCGATTACTTACGGTCCATAACTGGCCTATTCCGCTTGAGGGCCATGTCCAGCCCGTGGTTATAGTCGGCCCGTTTGTGGCCCGTTAATCCGTTGGGCTGTTTTCATAGCATCATCAAATACAGCCTACTAACGACCTGTGATGCGTATTGATAGAATTAAGCCTGTTATACATATCAGCCTATTAAGGGCCCGTTATGCTCGGGCCATAAACTGACGATTCGAGCCCATTTACGGCCCATATTGCGGTCCACTTAATGGTCCACGAATAAGTACGACTCATGTTTGGCTAATCGATCGGCCCGTAGAAGGCCCATTTATTCTACGGCCCGTAGAAGGCCCATTGTTTCTATGGCCCATAGAAGGCCCATGGATCCTACGGCCCATGCTCACCACGGCAGGTAGCGGGACCATGGTTACAATGGTTCGTATGTTACCCATGGTTATTGGGGCCTAGTTTTTAAAAATATTTTATTGTGGCCACTACCAAACCGCGGAAAAATAACTGCAGTGACTACAACCAAGCAAATAAACAAGACAATAAGGAAAAAAATAAGCAAGCAACTTAGGCTAGGCTATTACAGCTATTACACATATTACATCCACTGGGCATCAAAGTTCGCCACCAATGCGAATATGGGGAACAAAGCAGCATATTACATACATTGGGCGTCTAAATTGGCCACCAGTGCAAATAAACGCAGCAGCAAAACAAGTCCAGAACTGAAACCACTTCAGAAGAGCTCAAGAAATGATATCCTGGATACCCACCATGCTGACAAGACGATTGGCAAGTTTATTAGCTTTCTCTCGTTTGGCGCTTAAATCCTCTAGCGCTTGATTTTGCACCAGAAAGTATGCATCTGAATTCTGCAGGGACTTCCTCAGTCCTTCGGCTTCCTGTCGCAGCACATCTGATCAAATTCTTTCAACTTGAAGTTGAGACTCAAGAAGCCGAACTGATTCATGCAGCGAGTTCGAAAAGCTTGTGCTAGCAGTAGTGGGCAGTAACTCGAACACTACATTAAGACATGACTTTGAGGTTGTCTCACTATCTTCAAGATAGTTTTTATCAGCTTTCTTGGAGACCAACAGGGATGTCTCACTATCTTGAATCTTATCTGTATTACTTCCTTTACCATTGCATAACGGGGTACTCTTCTCAAATATTTTGTCCGCATTCTAAAAGTGAAACAAGCAGACACATCACAGGTTTACCATGTTGTATATGTTCGTAAACCAGTTCAGTAGAAAGGTGGACAGGATAGCAGCATGAAACAAACATATATCTATGCACTATGGTCACTCTATGGTCTATATCATTCTAGTTTATGTTGCCAAATCAAGATAGAGACAATTCAAATCATATATGTTTAAGACAAAGCAGCATAGACAGAATATAAGTGTGGGAAACTACACAGAACTAGCAACACTTGTAATGTGCATGGCATGAGAACATAACTGTTTATTCAGTTGAAACTGGAATCAACATAGAGCAAGTTACAACAGCAAACAAGTTAAAGAAACAGGTTTAAAACATACCTGTTGCGCCATTGGATTTTCAATTGCATCCTTCAAATTTGGAATTAGTTGTTATGAGTAAATACAGTGATGCAAGAGCAAAGGAGTATGAACCATAGCTACGGAACCTGACACGAGAACAATTATTCTTCTACTTTAAGCATTGACTTGGGGTTCGGAGTGGTGGTCCTCGTTCTTTGGGCACTGCAGTTGCCTTACTAATTACTCGTGTTTGGGTGCTCTGTGGTGGAGACGGTGATGTGTCAACTGGAACTGGGTTACTATCTACTGGGGTTGGAAGGGGTGTAGCTGGTTCTCTGTCCAACTGGGTAGGGTAACAATCTGCGTGAGTCTGGGTTATATCTGGTGGGGCTGGTTCTTGGGCAAGTAGAATAGTGGTTCTATCTGCATCGACGGGTAGCACTATCTTTTCTGAAGACCGTGTTTTTACTCCCATAGATACTGCCATCACCCCCTCCAATTCAAATGGCTGATAAACAAGAAAAGTAATTGAATGTACAAACATTGTATGATAGACAAGGTGCAATGGATAGTAGGGAAGAAAATAGGGCATGAAATAATTCACATTTATGTTGTCTAACCAAATAGGATAACATGACACAATTTCACATATATGATGACTAACTGAACAGGATAGCATGACACAATTACACATATATGATGGCTAACTAAACATGACATAATGACATACTTTAAAATATGATGACTATGTAAATAGTATGACATGATATAACTATACGATGTGTCTATTAAAGTAGTTGGCATGCCATAATTCACATACATGCCGTCGATGGAAACATGATGGCATGATATAATTCACGGATAGAATGACATAATTCAAAATATGATGAATATGTAAATAGGATGAGATGATATAACTATATTATGTCTTTAGAAAATGGGTTGGCAATCCATAATTCAGGTACATGCTATCTATGTAAACATCAAGGCATGATATAATTCAAATATATGATTTATATACTAAGCAAGTAAGTAGAGGGAATCGCGTATATGATGTGTGAACTAAGAAGATGGCATTCAATATTGTGTATATGATGTAAAAACTAAGCATTGCAAGACAACATATGCATGATATGAGTAATATAACCCTACCAAGTTTGAGCATACACCTTAGTGGGGAAATAGGACTGGTCATCTGTCTCCGAATCCTCCTCTCAGGAGCTATCTGTAACCAGCAAGATATCTGCTTCAGCAGGTAGCATTGGCTGCTCCGAAGACCTTGTTTTCACTCCAGATTTTTCCATCACCAATTCAAATGGCTGATGCACAGGAAGAGTAGTTGAATATACAATCATTGTCGACAAATGGAATACGTAATACAAAAAAGGATGGCATGATATAATTCACATATATGATGCTTGACTAAACAGCATGGCATTGCATAGTTCACATATATAATGCCTCGCAACAAGATAACATTGCATAATTCACATATATAATGTCTTGCAACAAGATGGCATTGCATATTCACATATATGGTAATTAGACACTACAGGTGGCATTCACACAAAGCATGTCTAAACAAAGCAAATGACATAGCAATGCAAGACACCATATGCACGATATGAGCAATATAACCCTGCCAAGTTAGAGCATGCACCTCGGGGGGGGATAGGACTGGTCATCTGTCTCTAAACCCTCCTCTGAGGAGCTATCCGTAACCAGCAAGACATGCGCTTCATCAGATAGCATTGTCTGCTCTGAAGACCTTGTTTTCACTCCAGATTTTTCCATGACCGTGTCAAATGGCTGATGCATAGGAAGAGTACTTGAATTTACTAACATTGTTGACAAATTTAATACATAATAAAAAATTATGGCATGATACAATTCACATATAATATGCCTGGCTAACCAGGATGGCATTGCAAAATTCACATATATGATGCCTGGCTAAACAAGATGGCATTGCATGATTTACAGATATGATATAGAAACTAAACAGATGACATTCACACAAAGCATGTCTAAACTAAGAAGATGACATATTTTATGTATAAAGTAAGCAATGCAAGGCACCATATGCATGATATGACCAACATCAGCATGCCAAGTTAGAGCAAAAGACCTCAGGGGGTAAATAGGAGTGGTCTGCTCCCTCTGAATCCCCTGTGAACAGTTATGTTCCTCTTGATTACAGTCTGGAATGGGGGAAGGGGGGTTTGCTTTTGCACCCACCATGGAGCGACGTGTGCATGAAATTTTATTGCCACACAAGCCTCATCTCTTTTGTTGTACATGTTCAGTATCATTGTGTACAATAACTGACATGCATAGGAATAAAACATAGTGAGATTATGTAAGGAGTGCATGCACAAATCCAGAGTGATGGTAGCAACTTGTGGATAGACCCAAAACCAATGATAGCAGGCAAATAATAGCTTCAGTAAAAAAATACAGATAATGTCTCCTTTAATGTTTGTTTCCCACCCAATATGAAATTCATAGTAGACACCCGAGATTAAGCAGATAGTAGACAGATACTATTGATTGTGGCCCCAATATGTACCCCACAACCATTTCTCTACTCCTATAAAAGACTCAGTTGGTGATGATGGTGTGTCTGCCATCCGTCATTTCTGACCATTAGATCTGCATCTAACGGCTGCGAGGTAAGTTCTAGCATTTTTGCAACAATAGCCCACTTCTCTACTCCAATTTGCAGAAAACCCCTTATCTTGAATGCAACCACATCCCTCCCCACCTCATCAAATCAGCCTGAAAAATAAATTTTGAGTGAAACGTAATATATTTTTAGTGGTCTATGTATATCAAAACAAGAGTGTTTTCTTTCAAGTTTGTGAACAAGTACTATTCTACTTTGGATCTGTTGCAATGCACAGGCACATTGCTAGTAAAAACTCAAGTTTGAGCATTAGTTTGGACCTGACTTGGAGTCTAATCGGTGAACAGGACAATAAAGTAGCACGCCATATTAAGCGATGCATAACGTAAGCAGAAACGAAAGAGTGCGACCTCTCTTGCGGACCCGTGTAGTCCTCAAGGTCATCTGCTCAGTTGATGATGGTAATGCAGTTGTCGTGGCTGCCGATGTCAAGGAAGAAGATCTGAGGCGACGAAAGACAGTTTGGAGGGCGGATCCCTGCTGTGGTGAACCTGTCGTATTTCGGGTTCCTGCAAAACCCTAGAGGTTCGAACACTGGGGGGCGCATGAAGATCTCTCCTCCCTCTAGCTCGCACGCATCATGATCTCACGGCCTAGCCCGACGAACCCAAAGAACAAGAGACACGAGATTTATACTAGTTCGGGCCACCGTTGTGGTGTAATACCCTACTCCAGTGTGGTGTGGTGGATTGCCACTTGGGCGGAGGATGAACAGTTACAAGGGAAGAATAGCCTCGCGAGGAGAGGTGTTCTTGTGCTTGGTGAGCTTGTGCTAGGCTATGGATGGAATGGCTCCGATCCCAGCTGATCTAGATCTGTCCCCCTGTCTATGGTGGTGGCTAGTCCTATTTATAGAGGCCCTTGTCCTCTTCCCAAATATTGAGCGGGAAGGGATGCCACAACGGCCCATTTGAAGGGGGGCAACTGGTACAAGCTATCCTGACTAAAGGTGGTCTTCGCCTGCCAAAGGCTCTGGTGGGACGCCGTCTTGGGCTCCACGGTGACCTCCATCCTGCCGTTCTGCTAGTCTTGGTCTCGTTGCACCGATATGGAAACCTTTGCCTGATGCCTCGGGACTCCTCACCTGTGTTGGCCTCTTTAGCACCAAAGGGGATACAAGGACACTGTGCACACTAGCGCCCGCCTGGCCTTGGTCGTCATGGCTTACGTCATAGGAACCTCGCGAGGTTCCCCTTGCCTTGATCTCTCCGCCCCTCACGAGCCATCCTGGCGAGGCTGCCCCCAAGGGGGTCTTGCGTCGTCCGCCTCGCGAGGCTCGGCCCCTCGCGAGGGTCTTGAGTGTTTGCTGGTGAAGATGGGCCGTACGGGGCCGCTAGTGGAGCCACGTCGTGGGCCGCAGGTAGGCAAGTCTGGGGACCCCCGTTCCGAGAACGCCGACAGAACCCTACTTTCGTTGGAGCAACTGAGCTAGGGTGGACGATAGAGCAGCAGGAGCGGCACATACCACACAAGGTTTTCTTGGACACATATCTCTAACAGAAGTAATTTTGTAATGGCTTGTTTGAATTGGATGATTCTAACAATGCAGGGATAGGAAATACACATGAATAGGATAGGAATGCACCTGCAAAATAGAGAATTTAAAAACACAAGATTTCTGTCAATCTGGGTGTTTGGTTCACTAGAATTGGAAGATCACAGGAATGCAATGCATGGTGAAATTCAGTCAAACCACAAGAAAAATGTATAGTTACAATGCTATTATGCTACTATCTCTTAGTCTTGTGCTTCATGAATAGGAATTTGAAAAGGAGGCCAAGTGGATATTAAAGTTCCTACGGTTTTTCTTTGAAGGAGACACTAAAGGAACAAATCCTACAGTTTTCCTTTGCTCCATTCCTTTGAACCAAATGCATGAATAGTAGTACCATAGGAAACTTTCCAAATCCTATGTTTTTCCTTCTCTTTTCCTTTCAAGCAATGGCCATTCTATAGGCAGGCTTGAACAAGCAAAATCATACACTCCATAAATGTTTTTGTGCTACTTCTACTACTTTGGACCCAGGCCACTGCCGTACTAGCTGAACTCCCCAGCCCATCTACAAATGCATAACTCAAACATGAAGAAATAAATAATGATGGCTTTCGAGAGAGTCCATCATGTCTAGCTAAGTTGCCTGGTACCTCACTGGTTGTCATATAGTAGGAGAAACTAATCATATTTCACGTTACTACGCGAGCTCAGTGGACAATATATATAACATGTAGAGTAAAAAAGTGATGCTACAAGTGTACAACCTATTTGGCGAAGCCATGTAGATCTCAGCATCATTGGGTTGGTCATTAAGGATGATGCGGCTGATGTGGCTGTCGGAGGAGGGGAAGAAGATCTTAGGCGTCTGGAGATGGAGCCGAGGGTACTGCTCCGCCGTGATGGAGGGTTTCGTCATTGGAGCAGCTCCGTTGAGTTGTACGACGATGAGGCTGAAGCAGGACAAGAGAGACAATGTAAACCTGAGTGGAATTCTAACACCATCTCCAATAGATGATGTAAAATACATAACCACAAAGTGCTAGATGTAAAATACATCAACCACTCATCTCTGAACTTAACTGTATAAGCTGAATTTAACTGTTGAAACTGAATTTTACTGTCGAAACTGAACGCACTAGTAGCAGAAAAGCAGTGCACTAATAATTTTTCCCCCTCAAGCACTAGTGGCAGAGTAGCAATGATGTATGGTAGCCGCTCTAGCAGGGAATGCAGTACCAGAGAGCAGCAGGAGCTGCTGGTCGTGCAGCAACAGCAGCGCCCAGAGAAGCAGAGAGCCGGGGTAGTTGGTCATGTAGCAGCATCTCAGATAGCAGCAGCAAGAGCTCAAGCGACAGCCAGAGCTGCTACTCGTGCAGCAGCAGCGCGAGCAAGAGTAGAGCAGCAGCTGTGACACCCAAAATTTCATTTGGATTTTTCAAAAATTTTACTTGACTTGAGGGAGGTGATTTAAAAATTTTCTTCAAAAGAACCCTCCCTTTCAAAATATTTTTTTATGGCAAGAGTTTTATTTGGATTCACCCAAGACTTGTTTTTGGTCTTGGAGGTTCTTGCTTTTTATTTTGGACTCAAGCCAAAATACTTTTCACTTGGGAAAAATGTCTTTTGAAAATTTCTTTGAAAATACTCTATAGCTTTTGGAATAATCCTTTACCACTTTCAACAAATCTCTCTTGCCATGACCTTAGTGCAAATCCACTCTCATAAACCTTTCCTTATCTTTGGATCATGATTTACTTCAAATCCAGCAAGTTGGACCTCTCCATATTTTTATTTTTCACTTATTTTCTTATCAAAACAATTTCTACATTATATCTTGATCATTGGAGGTTTACAAAGGAACTACTCTTTCTGCTTTGATTTTTGCCCCCAAACCTTTTTCCCTTCCTAGTCCTTTGAACCCTCAACCAAGATCCATGAAGATCCACTGGTCTCCAGTTCAAATTTTTCAAACTATACTTGCTGCCAGTTTGGACCAGATTTGCCAAATTTGATGAAATTCATTCAAATCCTTCTCCAAAAATTCTGAGTAAAATCAGGCAGCCTCTGGGTGCATTGAGTGGTCACCTCACCAAGCCCCAGCTCCAGGAAAAAATTTCTTCATACCTAATCATTTCATCGAACACCTTCAGAGCACTGTCAATATCAGGTTCAGTCAAATTCAGTTAACAGTGGCTGAATCACTGTCGTTTTCTTCAGTGTCTGTTGTCGATCTCGCCAGTGCCCGGCGTCGCCGTGTTTCCTGTCCCCTCCCCCTTGTCCTTTGCACCACACGAGCGCCTGGATGCTTGCGGGCGTCGGCGACGAGCTGGAGGAGGTGCGCCGCCCCGTGACCGACGCCAGCAGCGGCTTTGCGGCCGCCAGAGAGAGGCGCAGCGCAGATGGCGCCACCCAGCGCCGCCCAAGCCATCGGAGAGCGCCGCGTGGTCTTCCACTCCCCAGTGCGCGCTGCCACCCTCCTCATGAACCTCTGGGCGCGGAGCGCGCTCTCTGCCACCGTCGTGCCCGTGCGGCCACCCCACCGTGGACCGGCGCCATTACGCCAAGACCGACCAGGATTAGCGGGGGAACGGCACCAGTACACCTCACTGATGCTGCCTGGCCACCTAAACTCCTTGCCAAGCCGCTGCCTCGCCGTAATTGCTCGCCGGAGCAACCCCGTTCACGGCCACCCCTCGAGCCGCCTATAAATAGAGGCCCCGAGCTCCAGCTAGTACCCACACCACCTCTACACTCCACCAAGACCCTGCCTGGCCACTGGAAGAGCCCCGAGGAAGTCTCCTTCCTCAACTCCGGCCGCCGCGACCCGCCACGGGATCCAGCTCGATTCGCTCCCGTGCGTGCACCTCTGCCTCCCATCTCTTGCCAGTAGCTCTCTGGTGCATCCCTCCTTCTGACCCGCGCTTCAATTCGAAGTTTGCAGCACACCACCGGAGTTCCCCACCATCGCCCGAGCCGCCGTCCGCCGGAGAAAGTGTCGCCATCGACGTGGTGCTCCCCGACGCCCAAGTCCACCACCCACCGACGCGGAAGGACACGCTGATACTCTTGGTACACTCCGATCTCCCTGACTCGCCGTGGTTCGACGCCGACGACCATCGCAGCCTTCGGGCGCCGGCGAGGTCTTTCAAACCTGACATGTGGACCCCCCACGTCAGCCTCTCTTTCTTTCCCCGCGAACCGTTTTCTGTTGGCGCATTCGGGCAGAGTACGTTTTCTCTGTGGGCTTGCGCGTTTCTATTCGAATCGTTTTCTGTTTTCTCAGTTAAACCCCTGGAACTTTTCTGTTTCATTACAGATCAGTCCCTGGACAGAAACCCTTATAACTTTTTAATAAAAAGTGAGTTTTGAGTGATTCTTTTTCTGACGGTCTTAAAATTTTGTCTAGTTTTTTATGGGATTTATTTGAAAAAAAATTGGAACAACTTTTATGCACGCGTTGGTTTTCACGTTAGTATGCTTTTTCGCTATACCGTAGGTTCCGGAAGAGGTGACGGAGCCGCGAACTTCGCCGAGCTAGACTCCGACTTCTCCGAAACAGGCAAGCATGTTTGAACCTTTGATATGATAGGTGCTTGCATGATTGCGTGAAGGGTTGTGCATGGCATACGAGTATCGGTGAGCACCTCGTTGCATGTGAGGCAACTACCCGTGTGTTCCAAAGTTACGGTGATCTCTGATGAGAGATGGCCTAGTCATGTGGTGACATGAAGGGCAGTAAGGTGGTACTGTTGTAGCATGCCAGCCTTACGTCATCCGTTAAATTCCGACGTTAACGTGGACGGAGTCACGTTATCGTTCTTCCCCCTTCCGTGCTACCACATGTTTTCTGCCAGAATGCGGTTTAGTAAGTTGGTAACCTCTTTCCGTGTACACACCAAACAGAGGGGCCGGGATGATGGTTCCATGGCCCTGGATTAAAGCCAGTCATCCGGTCAGGGGGCATGGGTGTTTCCGGTTGGGACCGAGAGGGGGGCACCCCTTAGAGCGCGCGTATAGAAATTTTGATCCCATGCTACACGAGGTTGTAGCCTCCCCGTCTCAAGGTTTTTCTTGAATGTTGCCGAGGGTGATTCCTGGCTTCGGAATGTTGAATGGGTGTGTACTGGTTAGACGTGTTTCTTCCAAAACATCGTAGACGGAACTAGTCCCCGTGACTACTGAAATCCGTTGGCTGTGGTTAAAGTACAAACTCTGCAGAGTCAAATCCTTTCGAGTCATCGTATCCATGGTCAAGTATCGTGATCAGTGTATCCATATCTATGTCAAGTCCTCGTGGTTTGCTCTTCGTTCCGGTAAGTGAGCATGAGTAGTAGACTTAGCTGAACGTCACTCCTGTGGATGGACTAACCCTGTTGTTTATCTCATGCCTGATTATTCTCTGGATATGATTTAAATTCTTGAGCTAATAAGATGTTAAGTTATGAAGCCCTTTATGTGATGTCGCTCAGACGTCCGACTGTGGCATGTTTGTCTTTTATTCCCAATATAAGCCCTTTATGTGATGTCGCTCAGACGTCCGACTGTGGCATATTGATTATTTACTTTTGATATAAGCCCTTTATGTGATGTCGCTCAGACGTCCGACTGTGGCATGCACTATCTTTTATTTCCTTTTATAAGCCCTTTATGTGGTGTCGCCCTGACGCCCGACTGCGGCATTATTATTCTTGCAGTTTCCTCTCGAGGAGTCATTCAGACCCTCGTTTGGCACCCAGTATTTATTTTGGGATTTCGGGAGGACTACCGCCCGACTTCTCTGTTATTTTCCCATGCATTATTATCTCTATGTATGAACGCACTTGTTAATCTGTTCATATGCTTCATGTTTACATTTGTTATATCTTATGTCCGAACTGTCTTGCGAGTACTTTCATAGTACTCACCTGGCTTGTTGATTTGGCCAGATGTTGACGAAGGCGATCTCTTGGATGAAGAGTTTGATAGTGCGTCCGACGCCTAGAGGAGTCCCAGTCAGTCCTGTGCGATCCCGGATATTGGTCACTTGTATTATATACGCTTCCGCCACCCGCAATAAGTCTCCTCGAGCCTCACTCTGACGCCCGAAGAGCTGTAGTTTTTAGGAGTCATATCACCCACTTCGCGGTGATATTTCCACCACCGTTGTTATCGTGAGTTAGTAGTCATGCCACCCTATCCGCCGTTATGTTTTATCGGCATTCATGTAATAAATTGCTGAGCAGTCTCCGCTCAACCTTGTATTATATTCAGTACTCCTGGTATTTTTTCTTCTGTGACCAAGATATTGTCTACCAGTGAGAAGGAATTCTTCTTTACTGGTCCGTAAAAGGGATTGGTCTCTCAATAAATATTTTATTGAAAAACCGGTCGTGACAAGCTTGGTATCAGAGCCAGGCTGACTGTAGGAAGCCACTAGGTGCGATCGCTAATCGGTTATTAGCGTCTTTTGTGCTTTTTCAGCATTTTGCAATTGTAGCTATTTTCTGTTGGTTATCATAAATTTATGACATGACTACTCAGAATTTTTGCCTACTTTTGTAGATGGCTGGCAGCAACTGTGAGACTCGAGTGTTCACGAACGTGCCCGAGGGGTTTGTCAAACTCCTCGTCTCCATCACCAAGCTCACGATCGGGCCAGCGACTCGTCCGGAGTTCACGCTTTATCAGCACAAGCTCAGCGACGACGTGTCTATGCACCAAGCCGTGGTGCAATTCAAGGGAGGACGTTCTGCATCTCGCCACTTCTGTTTTGTGGGAAGGGCCATGCCTACAGAGAGGCATGCCATGCAGATGGCTGCCCGCGAGGCGATAGCTCGTCTTCGGGACATCCTTCCTATGATGAAGACTCGTCGCTACCGCTACCTCCCATGCCATGTGCCATATACTTGTCACTATGCATTCGCCTGCCATCGGGGAGAACGAGATGAAGCCATCGAGATGGTTGTGGAGTATCTCAAGGCTCTGGAGGAGTCTTTCGACAACCTCGTGGACGATCTTGTGGCTGCCCGCATGGACTTAGTCCGGGGCGGTCCTGCCAGCAGGAAGGAGCTTCTCCTCACAGCACCGCCTCTGACATTCGTCTCGTCTTCATCCTCTTATGCACCGGCCGTTTTGGCCACTGCTCGTCGTCTGCCTACAACTGAGGAGTTCGACAGAGTCATCGCTCCTACTCCAGTCAGAGCTGAACCGCCTGCCGCACCCGCACTACCACCTGTCGCCCCTGCGCCATCACCGCAGCGCAGTGTTACACGCCAGGAGCCAGCTAGAGAGGAGGTGGAGGTTGAATCTCCTACACCGCTGAGTCTTGCCCTCGGCAAGGGCAAGGACATCGTCACCATCTCCGACTGAGAGCGCCGAGTAGCCGCGCATTTTGTCTGCTTGTATGATGTGTTTTATCTGTACGCTAGTTTGTATTAGTGTGTTCGCTGCTTTCCGGAGGAGTATGCTAGTCTAAATAACATGTCAGGATTGTGTACGCACATCCTGAGTGCTGTATCGTGTGTTTGCTTTTCGCGTGTAAGATATATGCTAAGCAGTTCTTCTCCGTGCAAAATCGTTTATGTTTTCTTGAAAACCTTGAGGTCTTTTAAATGGTTGCCTTTGCAAGATTTTCCTTGCGCCACACAGTTCTTCTCATGGGTTTTGCAAAATAATACCCCAGACTGGAAAAATGTCTCGCCCGTGGACTCGCTCCATGCCCAATCAGCCAGAAGAAGTTTATGGGACACAGACTAGCAACAACTTCACTCAGGGACAGTCCAGTCAACAAGACAGCGAAGCAGCCTTGTCTCAAGTATGCCGTCTCTTCGAACAAAGCCAGCAACAGCACCAAGAGATGATGAATCACGTCATCAATATGGGAAACCACCGTGAACCCTATCAACCACATTCCAAGTTATCTGAGTTACAGAAGACTCGCCCTTCAACTTTTGCTCACACTGATAGGCCGCTGGAAGCCGATGACTGGCTTCGTGATATCGAGAGGAAGCTGATTATTGCTGAGTGCTCAGATAATGAGAAGGTGCTTTATGCACCACACTACCTTACTGGAGCAGCTGCAGCATGGTGGGAGAACTTCTTACACATGCATCCCAGTGAACACAACATCACCTGGGAAGAATTCAAGGAAGGCTTTCGTGGGGCACACATCCCCAGGAGCATCATAAAAATCAAGAAGAGAGAATTTGACGATCTCAAGCAAAGAGGCATGTCAGTGACAGAATACAACGGTCAGTTTACCCAGCTATCTCGTTATGCCTACGATGAGCACATGACAGAGAACAAGAAGATGGAAAAAATTCCTGGACGGCCTGGCACCGGCACTAAAATGCCAACTGGTTGTACACACTTTCCCGGATTTTAAAACCCTGGTTGACAAGGCCATTACCTTGGAGAATGAGCGCCATAGTCTGGAAGATCTCCGTAAGCGAAAGAGGGACAAGACGACTCTTTCTCGCAACAACCGAAGCAAGACTGAGGTTCCAAGGACAGAAGCAAGGAAATCCACGACTACTGATCTAAGGCCCGTCAGACAGTTTCATGCCAGGGACAAGGAGTTCACGTACCGTCCAGGGGTCACCTGCTATGCTTGTGGTGAAGAAGGGCACTATGCTAAACAATGCCCAAAGCCGAGGAACTCGGCCCCCAAGCCAAACAATGGTGGGAATAATCCAGCCCCCAAGCGCAACAATTTCAATCCCAACAACAACCACAGGAAGGGTCACCTGAACCATGTGACCAGGGAAGAAGCGCAGAATGCCCCAGACATCGTGCTCGGTACGTTCCCTGTCAACACAGTACATGCCACGGTTTTGTTTGATTCTGGAGCTTCCCATTCATTCGTTTCGAAGAGTTTTGTTTTGCAACATGGTTTTCCGATACTTCCCTTGGAAAAATCTATGATCATCAAGTCCCCCGGAAATAAGCAAATCGCTCAGAGTTACTGCCGAGGAGTAATCATTGAGTTCGAAGGACTACAGTTGCAAGCAAATCTCATCGTGTTGGAAAATAAAGGACTGGATGTCATTTTAGGGATGGACTGGTTAACCACCAACAAAGGATTCATTGACTATTTCAATCGGACCGTGATCCTCACTCACCATCATGGCAAGACAATAAAGGTTACAGCTCAAGAAAGGCCACGGTCACGGCAACCAAAACTGAACAAAGTGGACATTTCAGAACTGAGAAAATTTCCAGTGGTATGCGAGTTTCCTGACGTATTTCCTGAAGAACTGCCAGGCATGGCACCAGACCGAGAGATAGAATTCAGCATCGAACTAGCACCTGGCACCGCTCCCATCTATAAGAAACCTTATAGAATGGCACCCTCAGAATTGGTGGAGTTGAAGAAGCAGATAAAGGAATTATTGGACGAAGGATTTATTCGAGCCAGCTCCTCACCATGGGGTTCGGCAGTGTTGTTCGCCAAGAAAAAGGATGGGACACTGAGACTGTGTATAGACTATCGAGCTCTCAATATGGTCACCATCAAAAACAAATATCCGGTGCCACGGATAAATGATTTGTTTGACCAGCTCGCACAAGCCAAGGTGTTCTCAAAAATTGATTTGAGATCGGGATATCATCAATTGAAAGTACGGACAGAAGATATCCCTAAAACAGCATTCACCTCCAGATACGGATTATATGAATTCACAGTGATGCCTTTTGGTCTAACAAACGCCCCCGCATATTTCGTCCACCTCATGAACAAAGTGTTCATGAGATTCATGGACAAATTTGTTGTGGTGTTCATCGACGATATTCTGGTATACTCGAGGACACCAGAAGAGCATGCTGAGCATCTCAGAATTGTTTTGAGAGAATTAAGGAAACATCAGTTGTACGCCAAATTTAGCAAGTGTGAGTTTTGGCTAAGGCAGGTTGGTTTCCTAGGCCATATATTGAACCCAGAAGGTGTGGCCGTAGACCCAGAAAAAGTCAAAGCCATACTTGACTGGAAGCCACCCGCCAACGTTACAGATGTGCGGAGTTTCCTGGGAATGGCCGGATATTATAGAAGATTTATTGAAGGATTCTCCACTGTGGCAAAACCAATAACACAGTTGCTCAAGAAAGACAAGAAATTTGTATGGACGGAAGCATGCGAGAGAAGCTTCCAAGAACTTAAGAAGAAGCTAACAACCGCACCGGTAATAACCGTGCCAGACATACACAAGAGTTTTGAAGTATATTGTGACGCGTCCCGAAAAGGCCTCGGATGTGTACTAATGCAAGATGGCAAAGTTGTCGCGTATGCCTCCAGGCAGCTGCGAAAACATGAGGAAAATTATCCAACACATGACTTGGAGCTAGCAGCAGTCATACATGCACTCAAGGAGTGGAGGCACTTTCTGTTGGGAAATCGCTGTGAAATATATACGGACCATAAGAGCCTCAAATATATTTTCACACAGCCAGAGCTAAATTTACGCCAACGACGCTGGTTGGAATTGGTCAAGGACTATGATGTCGGCATTCACTACCATCCAGGGAAAGCAAATGTAGTGGTTGATGCCCTTAGTCGAAACCCCAGCCCGGACAACGACGGTCCGCAAAACTTGAGGCCTGAGTTTCAGCAAGAGTTCGCCAGGCTCAACATGGTGTTAGTCTCTGAGGGCACCGTATCAAATCTGGAGATACAACCCACCCTAGTGGAACAAATTAAGAAGGCTCAACAGGGACATCCCAGCATCGAAGGTATAAAGAAGAAAATGAACCTTGGTAAGGCTTCAGAGTTCGTCACAGACAGTGAAGGAATATTATGGTACGGAGACAGACTTTGCGTACCTAACATTGAGGAACTCAAGCAACAAATCCTAACCGAATGCCACACTGCTCCATACTCGATCCATCCTGGAGGAACCAAAATGTACAAAGACATTCAGGAAAGATTTTGGTGGCACGGTAGGAAAAGGGATATAGCCGCATTTATTGCTTGTTGCGATTCATGTCAGCGCATCAAGGCCGAGCATCAAAAGCCAGCAGGGCTACTCCAGCCAAACAGGATACCGGAGTGGAAATGGGATGAAATAGGAATGGACTTCATTGTCGGACTACCCCGATCACAACGCGGAAATGACGCCATATGGGTCATCACAGACCGACTAACCAAGGTTGCTCATTTCATTCCCGTGAAGACTACCTACTCCACACAAAGACTGGCCAAACTTTATCTCTCCCGTATAGTTTGTTTGCATGGAGTCCCAAAGACTATAATATCCGACCGAGGCACACAATTTGTCTCCAAATTTTGGGATCACCTGCAACAAGCTCTGGGCACGCAGCTAGCTTTCAGTACAGCGTACCACCCTCAGACTGATGGACAAATGGAACATGTAAACCAAATCCTAGAGGATATGCTGAGAGCCTGTGTGCTCACCTATGGGTCCAGTTGGGAAGAGAGTTTGCCGTATGCCGAGTTTGCTTACAACAACAGTTACCAAGCCAGCTTGCAAATGGCACCCTTTGAAGCATTGTACGGGCGGAGGTGTCGTACCCCACTGAATTGGTCAGAAACAGGTGACAGCCGTATCTTCGGCCCAGACATGCTTAAAGAGGCCGAGGAGAAAGTTAAGCAGATCAGGGACAGACTCAAGACAGCGCAGAGCCGACAAAAGAGCTACTACGATCAAAAACATCGTGAGGTCAGCTTTGAACCCGGTGATTCCGTATACCTACGAGTGTCTCCTATGAGGGGCCTGCAACGGTTCAAAATTAAGGGGAAGCTAGCCCCGAGATTTATCGGACCATTTTGTATAGAGGCATGAAGAGGCACAGTGGCCTACAAACTAGACTTACCCAAGGAGCTGTCAGACGTCCATGACGTATTCCACGTCTCACCATTGAGAAAATGTGTGAGTAACCCGAAGAAGCATGTATCTCATGAGGGCATTGATGTACAACCAGATCTCACCTACAGAGAGCGGCCAATAAAGATACTGGGAGTGTCTGAACGGAGGACCCGTCAGAAAACGACCAAATTTTTCAGAGTTCAGTGGAGCAACCACACCGAGGATGAAGCTACATGGGAAAGGGAAGATTTTCTTCAGGCAGAATATCCATATCTATTCGAGGATCAGCTGAAATCTCGAGGACGAGATTTTTCCTAAGGGGGTAGGTGTTGTGACACCCAAAATTTCATTTGGATTTTTCAAAATTTTTACTTGACTTGAGGGAGGTGATTTAAAAAATTTCTTCAAAAGAACCCTCCCTTTCAAAATATTTTTTTTATGGCAAGAGTTTTATTTGGATTCACCCAAGACTTGTTTTTGGTCTTGGAGGTTCTTGCTTTTTATTTTGGACTCAAGCCAAAATACTTTTCACTTGGGAAAAATGTCTTTTGAAAATACTCTATAGCTTTTGGAATAATCCTTTACCACTTTCAACAAATCTCTCTTGCCATGACCTTAGTGCAAATCCACTCTCATAAACCTTTCCTTATCTTTGGATCATGATTTACTTCAAATCCAGCAAGTTGGACCTCTCCATATTTTTATCTTTCACTTATTTTCTTATCAAAACAATTTCTACCTTATATCTTGATCATTGGAGGTTTACAAAGGAACTACTCTTTCTGCTTTGATTTTTGCCCCCAAACCTTTTTCCCTTCCTAGTCCTTTGAACCCTCAACCAAGATCCATGAAGATCCACTGGTCTCCAGTTCAAATTTTTCAAACTATACTTGCTGCCAGTTTGGACCAGATTTGCCAAATTTGATGAAATTCATTCAAATCCTTCTCCAAAAATTCTGAGTAAAATCAGGCAGCCTCTGGGTGCATTGAGTGGTCACCTCACCAAGCCCCAGCTCCAGGAAAATTTTTCTTCATACCTAATCATTTCATCGAACACCTTCAGAGCACTGTCAATATCAGGTTCAGTCAAATTCAGTTAACAGTGGCTGAATCACTGTCGTTTTCTTCAGTGTCTGTTGTCGATCTCGCCAGTCCCCGGCGTCGCCGTGTTTCCTGTCCCCTCCCCCTTGTCCTCTGCACCGCACGAGCGCCTGGATGCTTGCGGGCGTCAGCGACGAGCTGGAGGAGGTGCGCCGCCCCGTGACCGACGCCAGCGGCGGCTTTGCGGCCGCCAGAGAGAGGCGCAGCGCAGACGGCGCCACCCAGCGCCGCCCAGGCCATCGGAGAGCGCCGCGTGGTCTTCCACTCCCAGTGCGCGCTGCCACCCTCGTCGTGAACCTCTGGGCGCGGAGCGCGCTCTCTGCCGCCGTCGTGCCCGTGCGGCCACCCCACCATGGACCGGCGCCATTACGCCAAGACCGACCAGGATTAGCGGGGGAACGGCACCAGTACACCTCACTGATGCTGCCTGGCCACCTAAACTCCTTGCCAAGCCGCTGCCTCGCCGTAATTGCTCGCCGGAGCAACCCCGTTCACGGCCACCCCTCGAGCCGCCTATAAATAGAGGCCCCGAGCTCCAGCTAGTACCCACACCACCTCTACACTCCACCAAGACCCTGCCTAGCCACTGGAAGAGCCCCGAGGAAGTCTCCTTCCTCAACTCCGGTCGCCGCGACCCGCCACGGGATCCAGCTCGATTCGCTCCCGTGCGTGCACCTCTGCCTCCCATCTCTTGCCAGTAGCTCTCTGGTGCATCCCTCCTTCTGACCCGCGCTTCAATTCGAAGTTTGCAGCACACCACCGGAGTTCCCCACCATCGCCCGAGCCGCCGTCCGCCAGAGAGAGTGTCGCCGTCGACGTGGTGCTCCCCGACGCCCAAGTCCACCACCCACCGACGCGGAAGGATACGCTGATACTCTTGGTACACTCCGATCTCCCTGACTCGCCGTGGTTCGACGCCGGCGACCACCGCAGCCTTCGGGCGCCGGTGAGGTCTTTCAAACCTGACATGTGGACCCCCCACGTCAGCCTCTCTTTCTTTCCCTGCGAACCGTTTTCTGTTGGCGCCTTCGGGCAGAGTACGTTTTCTCTGTGGGCTTGCGCGTTTCTATTCGAACCGTTTTCTGTTTTCTCAGTTAAACCCCTGGAACTTTTCTGTTTCATTACAGATGAGTCCCTGGACAGAAACCCTTATAACTTTTTAATAAAAAGTGATTTTTGAGTGATTCTTTTTCTGACGGTCTTAAAATTTTGTCTAGTTTTTTATGGGATTTATTTTAAAAAAAATTGGAACAACTTTTATGCACGCGTTGGTTTTCACATTAGTATGCTTTTTCGCTATACCGTAGGTTCCGGAAGAGGTGACGGAGCCGCGAACTTCGCCGAGCTAGACTCCGACTTCTCCGAACTAGGCAAGCATGTTTGAACCTTTGATATGATAGGTGTTTGCATGATTGCGTGAAGGGTTGTGCATGGCATACGAGTATCGGTGAGCACCTCGTTGCATGTGAGGCAACTACCCGTGTGTTCCAAAGTTACGGTGATCTCTGATGAGAGATGGCCTAGTCATGTGGTGACATGAAGGGCAGTAAGGTGGTACTGTTGTAGCATGCCAGCCTTACGTCATTCGTTAAATTCCGACGTTAACATGGACGGAGTCACGTTATCGTTCTTCCCCCTTCCGTGCTACCACATGTTTTCTGCCAGAATGCGGTTTAGTAAGTTGGTAACCTCTTTCCGTGTACACACCAAACAGAGGGGCTGGGATGATGGTTCCATGGCCCTGGATTAAAGCCAGTCATCTGGTCAGGGGGCATGGGTGTTTCCGGTTGGGACCGAGAGGGGGGCACCCCTTAGAGCGCGCGTATAGAAATTTTGATCCCATGCTACGCGAGGTTGTAGCCTCCCCGTCTCAAGGTTTTTCTTGAACGTTGCCGAGGGTGATTCCTGGCTTCGGAATGTTGAATGGGTGTGTACTGGTTAGACGTGTTTCTTCCAAAACACCGTAGACGGAACTAGTCCACGTGACTACTGAAATCCGTTGGCTGTGGTTAAAGTACAAACTCTGCAGAGTCAAATCCTTTTGAGTCATCGTATCCATGGTCAAGTATCGTGATCAGTGTATCCATATCTATGTCAAGTCCTCGTGGTTTGTTCTTCGTTCCGGTAAGTGAGCATGAGTAGTAGACTTAGCTGAACGTCACTCCTGTGGATGGACTAACCCTGTTGTTTATCTCATGCCTGATTATTCTCTGGATATGATTTAAATTCTTGGGCTAATAAGAAGTTAAGTTATGAAGCCCTTTATGTGATGTCGCTCAGACGTCCGACTGTGGCATGTTTGTCTTTTATTCCCAATATAAGCCCTTTATGTAATGTCGCTCAGACGTCCGACTGTGGCATATTGATTATTTACTTTTGATATAAGCCCTTTATGTGATGTCGCTCAGACGTCCGACTGTGGCATGCACTATCTTTTATTTCCTTTTATAAGCCCTTTATGTGGTGTCGCCCTGACGCCCGACTGCGGCATTATTATTCTTGCAGTTTCCTCTCGAGGAGTCATTCAGACCCTCGTTTGGCACCCAGTATTTATTTTGGGATTTCGGGAGGACTACCGCCCAACTTCTCTGTTATTTTCCCATGCATTATTATCTCTATGTCTGAACGCACTTGTTAATCTGTTCATATGCTTCATGTCTACATTTGTTATATCTTATGTCCGAACTGTCTTGCGAGTACTTTCATAGTACTCACATGGCTTGTTGATTTGGCCAGATGTTGACGAAGGCGATCTCTTGGATGAAGAGTTTGATAGTGCGTCCGACGCCTAGAGGAGTCCCAGTCAGTCCTGTGTGATCCCGGATATTGGTCACTTGTATTATATATGCTTCCGCCACCCGCAATAAGTCTCCTCGAGCCTCACTCCGACGCTCGAAGAGCTGTAGTTTTCAGGAGTCATATCACCCACTTCGCGGTGATATTTCCACCACCGTTGTTATCGTGAGTTAGTAGTCATGCCACCCTATCCGCCGTTATGTTTTATCGGCGTTCATGTAATAAATTGTTGAGCAGTCTCCGCTCAACCTTGCAATATATTCAGTACTCCTGGTATTTTTTCTTCTGTGACCAAGATATTGTCTACCAGTGAGAAGGAATTCTTCTTTACTAGTCCGTAAAAGGGATTGGTCTCTCAATAAATATTTTATTGAAAAACCGGTCGTGACAGCAGCACAAGCAAGAGCAAGAGCAACAGAAACACCACGAGCAAGAGCAAGAGCAGACCAGGCAGGGGACCGAGAGCAAGAGCAGAGCAGCAGCGCGAGCGAGAGCCAAAGCAGCAGCAACATCTCCTACTAATGTCGATGTCGCCGCCGAGGGAGAGACGTCATGGAGGAAGTTGCCGGCGCCGCTGAGGGAGTCTTGGATTAGGGGGTCCTCGGACTGCCGGACTATATACTTTGGCCGGACTGTTGGACTATGAAGATGCAAGATTGAACACTTCGTCCCGTGTCTGGATGGGACTCTCCTTTGCGTGGAAGGCAAGCTTGGCAATTCAGATGTGTAGATCTCCTCCCTTGTAACCGACTCTGTGTAACCCTAGCCCCCTCCGGTGTCTATATAAACCGGAGGGTTTAGTCCGTAGGCGAACAACAATCAGAATCATAGGCTAGCTTCTAGGGTTTAGCCTCTACGATCTTGTGGTAGATCAACTATTGTAATACTCATATCATCAAGATCAATCAAGCAGGAAGTAGGGTATTACCTCCATCGAGATGGCCCGAACCTGGGTAAACATTGTGTCCCCCGCCTCCTGTTACCATCCGCCTTAGACGCACAGTTCGGGACCCCCTACCCGAGATCCGCCGGTTTTGACACCGACATTGGTTGAGAGTTACATGGTGCCGTCACGATAAAGGCTTGATGGCTCCTTCGATCATCAGCAACGATGCGATCCAGGGCGAGGTTTTCCTCCCTGGACAGCTCTTCGTATTCGGCGGCTTCGTACTGCGGGCCAACTCGCTTGGCCATCTGGAGCATATCGAGAGCTACGCCCCTGGCCATCAGGTTAGGTTCGGAAGCTTGAACTATACTGCCGACATCCGTGGAGACTTGATCTTCGATGGATTCGAACCCATGTCAGGTGCGCCGCACAGTCACGATGAGCATGACTTAGCTCTGTCGTCGGACGGTGTTTGGGAGATCACACCTGTAGCTACTCCGGCCCTCAATCCGGAGCAGATCACGCCGTCCGAGGACTGGTGGATGGACCCCGCCACGAAGGCCGCACAGTCAGCGGCGATAGAGCCGAATACTGACTTCACCTCCAATGAGACATGTGTTACCGGACACTTGGATTCGTCCCCGGCCACCGGCTCCGAACCGCCTGCGTTCGTGCCTATCAAATCTGATTGGGCACCGATCATGGAGTTTTCCTCCATGGATATCTTTCAGCACTCGCCCCTGGGCGACGTGCTAAATTCATTAAGGTCTCTCTCCTTGTCAGGAGACCCTTGGTCGAACTATGTCCGGCTTGAGTGGGAAGCGGACGACGAAGAAATTCGTTCCCCACCCACCACCCACTTGATAGCCACTGTCGACGACTTAACCGACATGCTCGATTTCGGCTCCGAAGACATCGACGGTATGGACGACGATGCAGGAGACGAACAGGAACCACCGCCCACAGGGCGGTGGACTACCACCTCATCATATGATATATACATGATGGACACCCCCAAGGAAAGCGATGGCAATAAGGCAACGGAGGATAATCCCCCTGAGAAGCAATCTAAGCACCGGCGTCATCGGCGCCGCTCTAAGACCCGCCATAGCAAAAGCAGCGATACCGGCACAAGTGATAATAACGCTGCAGATAGTGCCGAAGATGAATACAATCCCCTCCAGCCAGGCTTCGAGCGGGAGGATGGGCAAGCTAGCCCTAAGGAACAGGCAGCAGACAGAGAATCAGAGGATGACAGCTACATGCCCCTCTCCGAAGACGAGGTGAGCCTCGGCGACGAAGAACTTTTCGTGCCCGAGGATCCCGTCGAACAGGAGCGCTTCAAGCGCTGGCTTATAGCCACAGCAAAAAGCCTGAAGAAAAAGCAACAACAGATTCGAGCTGACCAAGATCTGCTAGCGGATAGATGGACTGAGGTCCTGGCGGACGAGGAATACGAACTCAAGCGCGCAACCAAGAGTTACCCAAAGCGCAGGTTGCTACCCCAACTCGAGGAGGAAGCATTAAAACCCACACTACCAGCGTATGATGCGGCTGATCGGCCACCTCGTGGCCGAGACAGAACGGCATATCAGCCCGAAGTCCAGCCCGCACCCCGTCGCTAGTCAAACAAAAACACCATGGCCCGGGGCAACACACAGGACCTGCGAGACGTATTGGAAAACAAAGCAGGACATACAAAATTGATCTACGGATCACAGGGGCGCGCCCCAACGTGTGACGATGATTGTCACGCCGGATATACTAAAAGCAAATCCGGCCGGGCTGAATACAGCACACAAGACTCGTATGAACTGCGTCGTGACATAGCCCGGCACAGAGGCGCCGCACACCCCCTATGCTTCACTGATGAAGTGATGGATCACGAATTCCCAGAGGGATTTAAACCCGTGAACATTGAATCATATGATGGTACAACAGACCCCGCGGTATGGATTGAAGATTTCCTCCTCCACATCCACATGGCCCGCGGTGACAATCTACATGCCATCAAGTTCCTCCCAGTAAAACTCAAAGGACCGGCTCGGCATTGGCTGAATAGCTTGCCAGCAAACACCATTGGCAGTTGAGAGAATTTGGAAGACGCATTCCTTGACAACTTCTAGGGCACTTATGTGCGACCACCGGATGCTGATGACTAGAGTCACATAACCCAATAGCCAGGGGAATCGGCCAGGAAATTCTGGACCCGGTTCCTAACTAAAAAGAACCAAATTGTCGACTGTCCGGATGCCGAGGCCTTAGCGGCATTTAAGCATAACATCCGTGACGAGTGGCTCGCCCGACACCTCAGCCAAGAGAAGCCGAAGTCTATGGCAGCCCTCACGACACTCATGACCCGCTTTTGCATGGGCGAGGACAGCTGGCTGGCTCGCAGCAACAGCACATCAAGAAATCCTGGCAATTCAAATGCCAAAGATAGCAACGGCAGACCACGTCACAACAGACACAAGTGCCGCAACAACGGCGACAACGCCAAAGACACGGCAGTCAATGCCGGATTCAATGGCTCTAAATCCAGTCAGCGGAAAAAGCCGTTCAAAAGAAGCAATCCGGGCCCGTCCAGTTTGGACCGCATACTCGATCGCTCGTGTCAAATTCACGGCACCCCCGATAAGCCAGCCAACCACACCAACAGAGAATGATGGTGTTCTAACAGGCCCGCAAGTTGAATGCCGAAAACAAAGAAAAGGGGTTGCATAGCGACGACAAGGAGGAGCCCCGGCCACCGAACACAGGAGGACAGAAGAAATTTCCTCCCCAAGTGAAAACGGTGAACATGATATACGCAACCCATATTCCCAAGCGAGAACGGAAGCGTGCACTAAGGGACATCTATGCGATGGAGCCAGTCGCCCCAAAGTTCAACCCATGGTCTTCTTGTCCGATCACTTTCGATCACAGGGACCACCCCACTAGTATCCGTCTTGGCGGTTCTGCCGCATTGGTCCTTGATCCCATCATTGACGGATTTCACCTCACTCGAGTCCTTATGGACGGTGGTAGCTGCCTGAACCTGCTCTATCAGGATACAGTGCGCAAAATGGGTATAGACCCCTCGAGGATCAAACCCAAAAAAACCATACATTCTGGTACGTCCAGTGCGCCAGGGGCTTCAGTGTACCCCATAACACGGCATGAAAAATCCGAACACTTTCGACAGTGCGGCACCCCGAACTTATAGCATTATATGCATCAGCTCCGAATCATGTCTTGGGTCAATAGTTGGGTTTGCCCGGCTCCCATGTTTTGGTACCTTACGTTCCGCTATATCGGCTAAGGTAGCACTGGGAGAACTACTGCGATTGTGTCCCGGTTCTTCCGGATGAGCACCTCAGTAGAGAAAGCCGAAAACTGACTGTCATGATGCGGCGAGAGCTGGTCGCTGTTCGAGAGGTCTCAAATCCTTAAAGATTTTTTCCGCTTCGGGCGAGGAGTCGGCCTTGTCCAATTTCGGCGTACATAGCGCCCCAAGTTCGGCCTTCCGAATACTAGGGGCTTCGCCAAAATTTAAAATTGTAGACTTCTATGGCTAAGTGAGAGTGATAAAGCTTTATAGTTTGATTGCCTGGTTCATTGTGCTGAACACCTCCTTCGAAGGACCCAAAACTGGGATAAAGAGTGATCAGGTTTATCCCGAACACCTTAGTACTAGTTACATGGGGGCAGAAGCCAACGACTGGCCAACTCTCAGATTTTATAAACGGCCGCACAGAAGGTAATATTTTAAACTAACAAGCGTTACATAGCGCACATGAACTCATTTTCTTATTGTAGGATAACATGAGTACACTCATTCAAATTTTACATCCTTAGCACATTCCTCCACCACAAGGCGAACACCCTTCAGGACACTGTCATAATACTTTTCGGGGTGGCGATGCTCCTTGCCCTCTGGTGGCCCCTCCTTCACCAGCTTTTCGGCGTCCATCTTCGCCCAGTGCACTTTCGCCTGGGCAAAGGCCCTGCGCGCACCCTCCATGCAGACGGACCGCTTTATGACTTCAAACCGTGGGCAGGCATTCACAAGCCGCCTTACCAGACCGAAGTAGCTGCCAGGCAGGGGCTCGCCAGGCCACATCCGGACTATGAGACCCCTCATGGCCTGTTCGGCCGCCTTGTGAAGCTCGACCAGTTGCTTCAACCGGCCGCTCAAGGGCATCGGATGTTCGGTCCCAGTATACTGAGACCAGAACAACTTCTCCGTCGAGCTCCCTTCCTCGGCCCGGTAGAACTCTGCGGCATCCGACACACTGCTGGGTAGATCTGCGAACGCTCCTAGAGAGCTCCAAACTCGGGTAAGTAAAAGGAAAGTTTCCTTCACATGCTTGCTTTGCATAATGAATGCCTTACCCGCCGCTATCTTCTTGACCGCCTGAATCTCCTGGAGGGCCTTTTGGGCTTCGGCCTTGGCATTTTGTGCGTTCTCGAGGGCCTTCGCAAGCTCGGACCCTTGCGTCTTAGAGTCACGCTCCAAGGACTCGTATTTTTGGCGAAATCCTGGAGCTCTTGCTGAACCTCGCCGACACGGGCCTCTTGCTTCTCGCGCTCGGCTCGCTCCTTGGCCGCTTTGTCTTCAGCCTCGGACAGCGCCTTCTTCAGGGCCGCCACTTCGGTCGTGGCCCCTAGAAAAATTCATGACGATCCTATGAACAACCACCTTCTTTTTTCTTTATCAATAAACAGATGGGGTATCACTTACCTTTGTTCTCTTCGAGCTGCCTCTTGGTAAGGCCGAGCTCTTCCTTGGACCGCTCAAGGTCCCGCTTCAGTGCGGAGACCTCCGCAGTACGAGCGGCAGCGGCCAGCAGCGAAGCCTGCTTATGCACATAGACATATTCTGATTAGACTCCTGTGATTATTATTTGATCCTCTGTTTGGCCTTTCTTTGCGAACGCCCAACAGAGCATCAGGGGCTACTGTCTATGCTGTAATATTTTCTTATAATTTGATTACTTACCTCAAAGCCTGTTAGGAGGCTGGCACAGGCTTCAGTCAGTCCGCTTTTTGCGAACTGAACCTTCTTGACCACCGCACTCATGATAGTGCGGTGCTCTTCATCAATGGAAGCGCCGCGAAGCTTCCAGCAAGTTGTCCGATGCCTCTGGATGGACAGAGGCCATCGGCACAGACAGCTTGCCCCCATTAGCGAGGGGTCGCCTGATAGAGTCCGGAACCACTGGAGCTTCCGGCGCAGTACTCGGCTGGGAGCCAAACTTGCTGCCCCCAGCGTCTGGGACGTCGCCTTGGGGCGCCTCCAGAACTACCTCCCCTTGGTTCGATGCCCTTTGAGATAACACCTCGGCGTCGTTCGTAGGGCGAGGGGAGGAGGCGGTCGGGAGTGAATCGCTGTTCATCTCCGACTGGCCCAAAGACTCATTCGAAGAGGATACGTCGATATGGGCTTTGGATGGACTGCATGATCATGTTTGGCATGATAAGAGGCAATAAGACGAAATATACCAGAACTGTTATGGTGTTCGGATACTTACGACTTCGCCAGGGGCTTGTCCCTGGGTGACCACTCCTCGTCGCTGAAAGCGGCTGCTATGGAGCAGTCCGGAAGGAGGGTCCTTCCCTTCTTGCACCCTTCGGCCTCCCCAGAGGGGACGGCCTTCCTTTTCTTTCCCCCCCCCCCCGGCTGGGTGGGGAGAACTTTCCTCTTCCTCCTCCTCGTTTTCGTGGGAGGAGGGCACCCCGGTGTTATTGGACGATGAGTCCGATACAACCTTGCGCCGGACCTCCTTCCTGGTCCCCGCGGCCTTCTTCTTGGCTTTCTTCTCCGGTGCCTCATAGGGCACCGGAACCAGCATCTCCGTCAGGAGAGCCCTTGCTGGATCTTCGGGCAGTGGGACCGGACAATTGATCTGCTCCGCTGTCGCTACCCAGTCCTATTAAAATGGCATGGAGGCTCAGATCCTTCACATGATTATACTAGGGAAAGGAACATCTTATAAGATATAAGGAGCTTACCGGATTGGCAGGGCGCTTGGCGCTGAGCCCGCGATCCTCGGTAAGGGGAGGAGGCACCTCGGCGGACTTGAACAGCACCTTCCAGATGTCTTGGTGCGTCGTGTCGAAAAGCTCTCGCAGCGTCTGGTGCTTGGCCGGGTAGAACTCCCACATATTGAATGCCCGTCTTTGACACGGGAGGATCCGGCGAAAGAGCATGACCTGGACCACGTTGACAAGCTTGATTTTCTTGCTTATCATGTTTTTAACACAGCTCTGGAGTCTGGTCAGCTCCACCGATGAGCCCCGGGATAGGCCCTTCTCTTTCCAGGAGGTGAGCCGCATGGGGACGCCAGATCGAAATTCGGGGGCCGCCACCCAGTTGGTGTCGCGCGGCTCGGTGATGTAGAACCACCCAAATGCCACCCCTTCACGGTCTCCACATAGGAGTCTTCGAGCCAGGTGACGTTGGGAATTTTGCCCACCATAGCGCCTCCGCACTCTGCTTGCTGGCCGACCACCACCTTCGGTTTCACGTTGAAGGTCTTCAGCCACAGGCCGAAGTGAGGCTTGATGCGAAGGAAGGCCTCGCACACGGCGATAAACGCTAATATGTTGAGGATGAAATTGGGGGCCAGATCATAGATGTCCAGCCTGTAGTAAAACATGAGCCCACCGACAAATGGGTGGAGGGGAAAACCCAGCCCGCGGACGAAGTGGGTAAGGAATACAACCCTCTCATGGGATTCTGGGGTAGGGACGATCTGCCCCGCGTCTGGGAGCCGGTGCGCGATGTCTGCGGCCAGGTATCCGGCTTCCCGGAGCTTCGTAATGTTCTCCTCCGTAACAGAGGAGACCATCCATTTGCCTCCCGCTCCGGACATGTTTGGAATAGTTTTTGCGGAGAAAATGAGAACTTGGGCGCTGGAGCTCGAGTGCGCAAGAATGGATGGGCAGGGAAGAAGAAGGCGTGGGTGAAAAGGAGGAGTCCTTGTCCCTTTATAAGGGCGGTAGAAACTGTGCGCCTCCCCCCTGCCTGGTAAACGCGCTTATTCCCCAAGCGCCGTGATTGATGGCGCGGTTGGGTTACCCATACCCGTATTGATGAGAATCCCGTGATAAGGGGACACGATCTCTGCTTCGACAAGACGTGCCAAGAAAACTGCCTCGCAATATGTGCAGTAGCTGGTTGAGAAAAACGGTTCGAATAATGATCGGGTCGTGGCGTGGTGTCACGCTATGAAAGTTGTCAGCAGATTAGATTTGTGGAATATTATACTCTCTATGGTGGTATGTGGAAATTGTTTTGCAGAGCCGGACACGATCCTTGTGTTCAGAATCTTCTATGGAGTATTCGGAGGAGGAACACGCCTTGCAATGCCGAAGACAATCTGCGCGCCAGACTCATCGCCATTGAAGCCTGGTTCAGGGGCTACTGAGGGAGTCCTGGATTAGGGGGTCCTCGGACTGCCGGACTATATACTTTGGCTGGACTGTTGGACTATGAAGATGCAAGATTGAAGACTTCGTCCCGTGTCCGGATGGGACTCTCCTTTCCGTGGAAGGCAAGCTTGGCAATTCGGATGTGTAGATCTCCTCCCTTGTAACCGACTCTGTGTAACCCTAGCCCCCTCCAGTGTCTATATAAACCAGAGGGTTTAGTCCGTAGGCGAACAACAATCAGAATCATAGGCTAGCTTCTAGGGTTTAGCCTCTACGATCTCGTGGTAGATCAACTCTTGTAATACTCATATCATCAAGATCAATCAAGCAGGAAGTAGGGTATTACCTCCATCGAGAGGGCCCGAACCTGGGTAAACAGTGTGTCCCCCGCCTCCTGTTACCATCCGCCTTAGAAGCATAGTTCGGGACCCCCTACCCGAGATCCGCCGGTTTTGACACCGACAGCCGCCGCCGTAGATGGAGCCGCGTCATGGCAGCTCGGGACCGAGCGCCGGTAGCACCGTGAGATGGAATCGAGAAGAAAATGCAGCGATTAGTGTAGAACCTCTTTGGTGGCGCCGATTAGGCCTCAGCTTCATCCGAGGAATCGGTGATGGTGCTGCTCTTCCGGTGGTGCGGGTGAAGATGGCGGTGTGGGAATGGACGTGGCGCGATGGACTAGGCAAACATCGGGGCAGCTCCTTGGAGGTGGAGGACGGGGTGGCTGAACCAGCGGGACGATGAGATCGACGACAGATCCTCATCCGGTGCGGTGGATGAGGGATGTCGAGTTGTTGCGTTGGACGATGTCATCAGGGAATAGGCTCCGGTTGGGTGGTGGATGGAAGAGGGTGTGGGGCTTCGCGGGTTTTCGCGGCCTCGGTGTACGAGTGGGGGCGGAGGGGATGGGAGGGGGAGCCATGGCTTATAGACACTCTTTTGAGAAATGTGGGGTAAGTTATGAAAGTACCCCCACTGATTTGAACTACGCGGTTCTTTCGGTTCAAGGGTATCACGGGAATTCCGTGTGTCGGGATTTCGCAGGAGGTTGGAGTTTTCGCACGCATTGTAATTTTGGATAGCTAGGTGCGGGTTCAGATGGAGGGAGTTTTCGGAGCAGAACGAGACAATGAGATATCTTAAAATTTCGGGATAACAAGGCGCGGGTTGAAAAGGTGGGAGTTTCGCAACACGATAGATAGAGATGCTAGCTTGAAATTTCGGCATAACAAGGCGCGGCTTGAAATTTGGGGAGAACAAGCTTAACATGTACAAAAGAAGACAATTCACACCCCACTAGAGAGAGTCATGTCCTGTTTTACTATATTATTACTAGAAATGCCATTCAAAAACAACAACAAAAAACTGAAAAATCGGGACAATAAGCTTAACGTGTACAGTACCAAATCAATTTGCACTTTCCTCAACAATAAAAAAACATTTCCTACTGTCTAGCATATGGACTAAATTTGAGGTCATTTTCCCTGTTTGAATGAGATTGTACTCGAGTTAGTTATACAACCATCTAAATATTATCTTCACAACACATGACATGAATATGAGAGTAGTAAATTCCCATAAAAATATGAACTACATGTACATACGATCTCGAATTCAAATATATGTATCCATTCTATGTTGAATTCAAATCATAGTACATGTATGCTCTAGCTAGATGTTCGGAATCTAAACCATGTATGATACTATGTACAATGTGTTTATCACACACACACATACATACACACACACACTACACACACACACCATTTAGAGTAGTAAGGTACACGTGCATTGCACACATGAGATTTGGCAACCAAATTATGAATAAATACCACATTATAGCATGTAAGCTTGGAGTCATATATGCATGATGTAGATATTCGTTTAATTCTTATAGTTCATCTCATTCAAAATTGTCGGTGTACAAAAGTAGGGGCCTTTCTGTACCCCTTTACTTGTGCACGGGCAGTCGTAGCCGCACCTGCGGCCGGGCTCGGCGGGGCAGAGGAAGGGAAGGTACAAGGCTGCCGAGGTAGCACTCAGGCCAGAAGCATGTAGAGCAAAGGGGCAAGGTGGATCCCCCGGCAAGACCCTTACCGGGGTGGCCTAACACGGCCCCGACAAGAGCCTTACCGGGGCAACTTGCCCAATGCCAGCAGGGCCGCCACCCTTGAGCCTAAGAGTTCTGACACCATCGACAACGTCAGGACCAAGGCTCGGGGGAGCCTACATGGTGGCACACAAATCTTTGTGAAGACCAAAGACCTGCAAATCTAGATGGCAACCAGAAGACGGGTCTTGCCGGGGACGGCCACGAAACCCCCGGCAAGACCCTTGCCGGGGACACCCACAAGACCCCGGCAAGACCCTTGCCGACTCCGGCAAGACCCTTGCCGGGGGCATCTGCGGGGCCACAACCAGGCCCGCACCTACCAAGGTTTCGCTGTCCCACGACCATTCCGACGTGGCGACCAGCCTGCCAAACTAAGCACGCACCTATGTGGCAGCAAGCAACCTCTAGGCCAACTAGTCAAGCACCTGCATGGTGGCATGCAGACCTTCGTGAAGACCCTGCCACCGCAATAGCGCAGCAGCCAGCCAGCCAGCATGGTGCTGCATGCCTCGTCAGCTTGGACGCGCGTCGAAGCATGGCAAGGCGGCGACGGACGGGACGAGCTTCATTGCCATCCCCGATAAAGCAAGAAGACACGCAGGCGACACATTAAATGCGTTTGTCCCATGATGTCAGGGACAGACTTGTACACTGTAGACACTTTCCATCTCCTGTGTGCCACTGTGGCAACCCCTTTGACATATAAAAGGAGGCTCGAGGCGTCCTGAGGAAGGATTCAGACTTTTTGGACTAGGCATGCACCGCAGCTAGTTCAAGAACTCAAGAACATCAAATACACACAAAAGCAGGACTAGGGTATTACGCATCGTTTGCGGCCCGAACCTGGGTAAAAATCCCCTCGCGCTGATCTTTTAGACCCGCTCTTTGCGCAGCCCCGTGCCCCGCCAACCGTAGTAGGGATTCCTGTGATCCTATAGGTGTCGTTTCCCCACGACATCTTTGGAGCGCCAAGTAGGGGGTGCAAACTGTGAAAATCTGGTCTAGAAGTTAGCGCATCGACTTCATCATCGCCATGGCCCCCAAGAAGAAGGGGATCACAGCGATTGGGTCGTCTGGAGCCAGCCCGTCCGCACCAGCACGGGCGGGCGATGGGGTGGCCACGGATGGTGCCGGAGGCGTGGCCCACGAGCATCCACGACACTCTGGCAATCGGAGCCAGGCGAGCGGCGTCGTTCGGGTCCAAGACGACGAGCCACACGCCGCTGGGTCCGGGGGTGGGGCCGTGCGACCCACGGGCGGCGCGGCAACCTCTAGGACGCCCTAGACGGTGCCCGCACCGCGGCCTTCCCAGGCCACGCGCGATGAGCAACGCCATGATGTCAGTGCCTCCGGGCGCCGCTACAGAAAGAGCCCTTTGCGTCACTCTCAGGACGCACCGGGCCGGCGTAGGCACCTGGACGCTGGCGGAAGCAGCGCGCGACCGCGAGACCGTGATAGAGCTCCTTCTACCATGGTTAGAAGTCGGAGCGCGTCACGGTCCATGCAGCTTTCGCCGCCACCCACGCCAGCAGAAGCGTTGGCACCCATGCAACTGCTCCTCGACTTTCCTCCTGCCGCGGAGAAGCTCGACGAGTGGAGAGCCACCATTCGGAGCCTCATCAGCTTTGCCAATAAAGATGAACCGTGACCAGCGGAACCCTCGTGCCGGCGCTCCGTCGAGCCGGCGCACGCCAATGGTGGGAGGACCGCGGCTGCTGCAACTTGTGACACCCCCGATTTGACCGTACACTAATCATGCATGCGAATGTGTACGATCAAGATCAGGGACTCACGGTAAGATGTCACAACACAACTCTACAACATAAATAAGTCATACAAGCATCATAATACAAGCTAGGGGCCTCGAGGGCTCGAATACAAGTGCTCGATCATAGATGAGTCAGCGGAAGCAACAATATCTGAGTGCAGACATAAGTTAAACAAGTTTGCCTTAAGAAGGCTAGCACAAACTGGGATACAGATCGAACGAGGCGCAGGCCTCCTGCCTGGGATCCTCCTAACTACTCCTGGTCGTCGTCAGCGGACTGCACGTAGTAGTAGGCACCTCCAGTGTCGTAGGAGTCGTCGTCGACGGTGGCGTCTGGCTCCTGGACTCCGGCATCTGGTTGCGACAACCAGGTAGAAAGGAAAGGGGGGAAAGAGGGAGAGAAGCAACCGTGAGTACTCATCCAAAGTACTCGCAAGCAAGGAGCTACACTACATATGCATGGGTATATGTGTAAAGGGCCATATCAGTGGACTGAACTGCAGAATGCCAGAATAAGAGGGGGGATAGCTAATCCTGTCGAAGACTACGCTTCTGGCCACCTCCATCTTGCAGCATGTAGAAGAGAGTAGATGGTAAGTTCACCAAGTAGCATCGCATAGCATAATCCTACCCGGCGATCCCCTCCTCGTTGCCCTGTTAGAGAGCGATCACCGGGTTGTATCTGGCACTTGGAAGGGTGTGTTTTATTAAGTATCCGGTTCTAGTTGTCATAAGGTCAAGGTACAACTCCGGGTCGTCCTTTTACCGAGGGACACGGCTATTTGAATAGATAAACTTCCCTGCAGAGGTGCACCACATAACCCAACACGCTCGATCCCATTTGGCCGGACACACTTTCCTGGGTCATGCCCGGGCTCGGAAGATCCACACATCGCAGCCCAACCTAGGCACAACAGAGAGGTCAGCACGCCGGTCTAAATCCTATGGCGCAGGGGTCTGGGCCCATCGCCCATTGCACACCTGCACGTTGCGAACGCGGCCGGAAGCAGACCTAGCCTAGCAGGCGTTCCAGTCCAATCCAGCGCGCGCCACTCAGTCGTTGACGTCACGAAGGCTTCGGCTGATACCACGACGCCGAGTGCCCATAACTGTTCCCGCGTAGTTGGTTAGTGCGTATAGACCAAATGGCCAGACTCAGATCAAATACCAAGATCTCGTTAAGCGTGTTAAGTATCCGCGAACGCCGACCAGGGCCAGGCCCACCCCTCTCCTAGGTGGTCTCAACCTGCCCTGTCGCTCCGCCATAAAGTAACAGTCGGGGGCCGTCAGGAACCCAGGCCCACCTCTACCGGGATGGAGCCACCTGTCCTTTCAGCCCCCTGACCAGAATCACTTGCGGGTACTCAACGAGCCGACCCGACTTTAGTCACCACATGTGTCATGTATATAAAGTATATAGTATATACCCGTGATCACCTCCCGAAGTTATCACGGCCCAGTAGTATAGCATGGCAGACGGACAAGAGTGTAGGGCCACTGATGGAACACTAGCATCCTATACTAAGTAGTAGGATAGCAGGTAAGGGTAACAACTGTAGCAACAATGAGAGGCTATGCAATAGAATAGGATTAACCGAAATCAGTAACATGCTACACTACTCTAATGCAAGCAGTATAGAGAAGAATAGGCGATATCTGGTGATCAGGGGGGCTTGCCTTGTTGCTCAGACAAGAAGGAGGGGTCGTCAACTCCGTAGTCGAACTGGGGGTCGCCGGCAGTCTCGGGGTCTACCGGAAAGAAGTAACAAAGGGGGAACACAATAAATAACAGAGCAATCAAAGCAACACAAAGCAAGACGCGGCAATACGTTGTGCTAGGGGTGATGTAACGCAGGGATATGTGATACCAACGAAGGGGGGGGGAACATCCGGGAAAGTATCCCCGGTGTTTCACGTTTTCGGACAGATGAACCGTAGAGGAAAGTTGCGTGTTTGCTATGCTAGGGATGTGTGGCGGACGAACGGGCTGCGTATCCGGATTCGTCTCGTCGTTCTGAGCAACTTTCATGTACAAAGTATTTTCATCCGACCTGTAGATTATTTTATATTAATTTTTAAAGATTTAATTCATTTCCAGTAATTAACAGAATTAAATTAATTATAAAATGTAATTATGATGTCAGCGTGATGTCAGCATGATGTCATCAGTCAACCGTCTGTTGACTGGGTCAACAGACATGTGGGTCCCGCTCGTCATTGACTGTTTAGTCTAATTAGGATTTAACTAATCTAATTACTATTTAATTAAACTAACTAGTTAATTAGATTAATTAAATAGGATTAATTAATTAATTATTTTAATTATTAATTATTTATTTTATTTTCTTTTTTATATAAAACGTTTAGGGGGCGGGGCCCAGCTGTCATAGGCCCTTGGGGCCATAGCGGGCACGCGGGTGGCGGTTACGGGCGCGTACGGGGCGTGCGCCTGCGTGTCGGCCCGAGGCCACCAGGGGAGGCGCCAACCGCAGCGGTGGCTGGAGCAGCACCGCGAGGGGAAGGCCGTTGGCCGGGCAGCCGGGGCTGAGAGCGGTACGGGGCGGAGTGGTGGTTTGGGGCGGCGGCCGGAGGATCTGCCGGAGTCGTGCTAGGGCGGCGGGGTGCGAGCACGCACGCGCATTTCGGCACGACCAGGAGCAGAGGGAGAGAAGGAGAGGCCGGGGCCTCACCGGCGGTCGTAGGGCAACGGCAGTGGGCTCGGGGAGGCGCCGGAGTAGCAGATCGGCGGTGATGACCGACGGGGCAGAGAAGGGGGACGAGGTCGATCCGGCGAGGTAGGGGTCCCGAGCTCGCGCTCGTGGTCGAAGAGGAGGTACCAGGCGATGGCGGCGCGGGTGGAGAGGAAGGAGGCCGGGAGGGGCCGGCGAGGACGAGGCGTTCGGCGAGCGGCGACAGGGTCCGGCGACGGCGTGGCAGCTCCGGGGCGATGGCGTCAGGGCGACCGGGGTGGCCAGATCCAGAACGGGGAGGAGGAGGTCGTCGCCGGCGAGTTGAGGGCCGGCGCGCGCCTGGCGACGATGGAGCGCCGGGGTAGGAAGAGGGCGCCGGGTGCCGCGGTGGCTGCCCCGATCCAAAAGGGGAACGGGGAGAGTGGGGGGAGAGAGAGGAGTGGGGCGAGTGGGGTGGGTGGTTAGGGTTTTCCCCAGTGGGGTGGATAAGGGGGAGGGTGTGGGGTGCGGCTGGGCCGGCCTGCTAGGCCGTGGCCAAGTGGGGGGAAGGGGTTTCCTTTTCTTCTTTTTTTGTTTTTGTTTTTGTTTTTAATTTTATTTCTTTTCTGTTTTCTTTTAACTTCCAATTTATTTAAACTCTATTAAGATAAATAATTAGCGCTTAAATTGGTGTTATAAATTAAGCCTCTGCCATAAAAAGCTTGGCTTCCAAATAAAACAGTTTAGGATTTTATAAAATACAAAAGTCATTTATTTAATTGTTTTAGCCACCGTGTTAATTACTTTTGAGCATTTGAACATGTTTTAAAGGTTTGGTTTCTCCACCAACATTTATTATGAATTACTTGCTACATTTAGAGCATTTTAGTTTTGACTTTTGAAAACTCTTCTAGTTTGACTTTATTTCAAATTTTAATTTGAACGAGTTTTGAATCATCGCGAGATTATCAATAGTAATCGTGGTGACGTGGCAACATTAGTAGAGGGTTACTGTAGCTTAATTATCCGGGCGTCACAATGGTGCACTCTCCTCCCCCATGCCAGCAACAGCAGCCACCGGCTCGTCGGGCTGACGCCTGTGACAACGTTTCCACAGCGTCGTCCGACCCGCGAGCCCGCTGCGACCAACATCAAGTTCTTCGAGAGCGAGCTCAGGAGGACGCTCGGAGCACCATTGAACGGCGGAGGGAAGTGCGCCATCAGTCGGATCAGCGTGCGGGACCCACTATGGACCGCCCAGCGCCAGAGGGCTCCGACGACCTACCTTACGAGGTGGGTTGTCCAGCCTTTACCCATTAGCTGCAGCAGTTCCAGTGGCCCTCCCACCGCACGTTCAAGCCTGATGTTGGGGAAAAGTACAACGGCAAGACTCATCCGTCGGAATTCCTCAGCATCTACACCATCACGATGCAAGCCGTCGGGGCTCGCGATGACAAGGTGCTCGCCAACTACTTTCAGTTGGCGCTTAAGCCCAACGTCATGTCATGGTTAATGCACCTGCTAGTGAATTCCATCTCTTCTTAGTCGGATCTGTGCCACGAGTTTGGTTGCGCCTTTACCGAAGGCCACCAAGCTCCTGGCCAGGCAAGTGATTTGCATGTCATCCCCCAGAAGGATGGCCAAACCCTGCGCAAATACATACAAAGGTTCAGCCGTGTGCAGTACAACATCCCAGATGTTCACCCCGCCGCTGTCATCAGTGCATTCCATCAGAATGTGCGCAACCATAAGATGCATGAAGAGCTGGTGATGAACAAGGTTAAGGATGTAGCTGAGATTTATGTTTTGGCTGATAGATGTGCTCGGGATGAAGAAGGAAGGAAGTACCCCGGCGAGGACGCTGGCACGGAAACCGACTCTACGAACGAAGACGCCTCCGCCCCAGCAAAGAAGGGCCGACGCCGCAGTAGGAAGCGTAAGGGCAAGACCGTGCTTGCCATTGAGGGATCCGGCGACCCCGGCGCAGCCAAGAAGGCCAAGGACGACGACCCCGGCAAGGAAGTTGCCGGGTGCGCCGCCTGTAAGGCCTTGGTGGCTGCCGACAAGCCAGGAGGCTCCGACAAGCAGTACTGCAAGATCCATCGCACCAAAGGCCATGACCCCTAGAACTACCGGCAGGTTGAGCTGCTGGCGGAGAAGCAGAAAAAGTAGCCCGTCGGTCCAGCATGTACCAGTTTGTGGATGATGCCCTATACAGAAGGAGACCAAACGGCGTGAAATTGAAGTGCATTCCTCAGGAGGACGGACTGAAGCTGTTGGCGGGAATACATGGTGGCATATGTGGCTCTCACATAGGATCAAGGACCCTTGCCAGCAAGGCATTCCAGCAAGGTTTCTTTTGACCCACTGCCCTCCAGGATGCAACTGCACTAGTAAGCAAGTGTGGAGCGTGTCAGTTCCATTCAAAGAAGCTCCATCAACCAGCTCAAGCTCTTCAGACAATCCCTCTCTCCTGGCCATTTTCGGTCTGGGGGCTTGACATACTGGGCCCCTTTCCCCGTGCAGTCGGGGGCTTTGAGTACTTGTACGTTGCAATCGACAAGTTCACAAAGTGGCCAGAAGTGGAACCGGTGAGAAAGGTGACATCACAATCAACCGTCAAGTTCTTCAAGGGACTAGTCTGCTGTTTTGGTGTGCCAAATAGAGTCATCACCGACAACGGCACGCAGTTCACAAGCCGCACCTTTATGTAGTATATCCAAGACCTCGGCGGCAAGGTTTGTTTTGCTTTTGTTGCTCATCCCAGAAGTAACGGCCAGGCTGAGAGGGCAAATGCTACCTCTTGAGCATGCGTTGGTTTTCCCTTGAAGAGGAAAGGGTGATGCAGCAAAGTAACGTAAGTACTTCCCTCAGTTTTTGAGAACCAAGGTATCAATCCAGTAGGAGTTTACACGCAAGTCTCCTAGTACCTGCACAAACAAATAAGAACCTTGCAACCTGCGCGATAAAAGGGTTGTCAATCCCTTTACGGGCACTTGCAAAAGTGAGATCCGATAGAGGTAATAAGATAAATATTTTTGGTATTTTTGTTGTATAGATTGAAAAGTAAAGATTGCAAAATAAATGGCGACAGAAATAGCTAATTGACGAGAGATTAATATGATGGAAAATAGACCCGGGGGCCATAGGTTTCACTAGTGGCTTCTCTCAAGATAGCAAATTCTACGGTGGGTGAACAAATAACTGTCGAGCAATTGATAAAAAAGCGCATAGTTATGAGAATATCTAGGCATGATCATGTATATAGGCATCACGTCTGTGACAAGTAGACTGAAACGATTCTGCATCTACTACTATTACTCCACACATCGACCGCTATCCAGCATGCATCTAGAGTATTAAGTTCATAAGAACATAGTAATGCATTAAGCAAGATGACATGATGTAGAGGGATAAACTCAAGCAATATGATATAAACCCCATCTTTTTATCCTCGATGGAAACAATACAATACGTGCCTTGCTGCCCCTGCTGTCACTGGGAAAGGACACCGCAAGATTGAACCCAAAGCTAAGCACTTCTCCCATTGCAAGAAAGATCAATCTAGTAGGCCAAACCAAACTGATAATTCGAAGAGACTTGCAAAGATATCAAATCATGCATATAAGAATTCAGAGAAGAACCAAATATTGTTCATAGATAATCTTGATCATAAAACCACAATTCATCGGATCTCGACAAACACACCGCAAAAAGTATTACATCGAATAGATCTCCAAGAGAATCGAGGAGAACTTTGTATTGAGATCCAAAGAGAGAGAGAAGAAGCCATCTAGCTAATAACTATGGACCCAAAGGTCTGTGGTAAACTACTCACACATCATCGGAGAGGCTATGGTGTTGATGTAGAAGCCCTCCGTGATAGATTCCCCCTCCGGCGGAGCGCCGGAAAAGGCCCCAAGATGGGATCTCACGGGTACAGAAGGTTGCGGCGGTGGAAATAGGGTTTCGTGGTGCTGCTGGATGTTTTCAGGGTATAAGAGTATATATAGGCGACGGAAGTAGGTCGGTGGAGCCACGCGGGGCCCATGAGGGTGGGGTGCGTGCCTACCCCGCTGGGCGCGCCCTCCTACCTCGTGGCCGCCTCGTTGCTTCCTTGACGTCCACTCCAAGTCTCCTAGATGTGTTTGTTCCAAAAACGATCCTCGCGAAGGTTTCATTCCGTTTGGGCTCCGTTTGATATTCCTTTTCTGCGAAACACTAAAATAGGCAAAAAAACAACAATTTGCATTGGGCCTCCGGTTAGTAGGTTAGTCCCAAAAATAATATAAAAGTGCATAATAAATCCCATTAAACATCCAAAGCAGATAATATAATAGCATGGAACAATCAAAAATTATAGATACATTGGAGACGTATCAAGCATCCCCAAGCTTAATTCCTGCTCGTCCTCGAGTAGGTAAATGATAAAAACAGAATTTTTGATGTGGAATCCTACCTAGCATAATTCTCAATGTAATTTTCTTTATTGTGGCATGAATATTCAGATCCGAAAGATTCAAGATAAAATTTTATTATTGACATAAAAATAATAATACTTCAAGCATACTAATAAAGCAATTACGTCTTCTCAAAATAACATGGCCAAAGAAAGTTATCCCTACAAAATCATATAGTCTGGCTATGCTCTATCTTCATCACACAAAATATTTAAATCATGCACAACCCCGATGACAAGCCAAGAAATTGTTTCATACATTTAATGTTCTCAAACTTTTCCAATCTTCACGCAATACATGAGCGTGAGCCATGGACATAGCACTATATGTGGAATAGAATGGTGGTTGTGGAGAAGACAAAAAGAAGAAGATAGTCTCACATCAACTAGGCGTATCAACGGGCTATGGAAAATCACATCAATAGATATCAATGTGAGTGAGTAGGGATTTCCATGCAACGGATGCACTAGAGCTATAAGTGTATGAAAACTCAACAAAAGAAACTAAGTGGGTGTGCATCCAACTCGCATGCTCACGATGAACTAGGGCATTTTGAGGAAGCCCATCATTGGAATATACAAGCCAAGTTCTATAATGTAAAATTCCCACTAGTATATGAAAGTGATAACATAGGAGACTCTCTATCATGAAGATCATGGTGCTACTTTGAAGCACAAGTGTGGTAAAAGGATAGTAAGATTGTCCCTTCTCTCTTTTTCTCTCTTTTTTTTGTTTGGGTATTTCTCTCTTTTTTAAGGCCAACTTTCATTATTTTTTCAGTCCGGAGTCTCATCCCGACTTGTGGGGGAATCATTGTCTCCATCATCCTTTCCTCACTTGGGACAATGCTCTAATAATGATGATCATCGCACTTTTATTTACTTTACAACTAAAAAATTACAACTCAATACTTAGAACAAAATATGACTCTATATGAATGCCTCCGGCGGTGTACCGGGATATGCAATGAATCAAGAGTGACATGTATGAAAGAATTATAAAGGTGGCTTTGCCACAAATACGATGTCAACTACATGATCATGCAAAGCAATATGACAATGATGAAGGGTGTCATAATAAACGGAACGGTGGAAAGTTGCATGGCTATATATCTCGGAATGGCTATGGAAATGCCATAATAGGTAGGTATGGTGGCTGTTTTGAGGAAGGTATATGGTGGGTGTATGATACCGGCGAAAGGTGCGCGGTATTAGAGAGGCTATCAATGGTGGAAGGGTGTGAGTGCGTATAATCCATGGACTCAACATTAGTCATAAAGAACTCACATACTTATTGCAAAATTCTATTAGTTATAGAAACGAAGTACTACGCACATGCTCCTAGGGGGATAAATTGGTAGGAAAAGACCATCGCTCGTCCCCGACCGCCACTCATAAGGAAGACAATCAATAAATAAATCATGCTACGACTTCATCACATAACGGTTCACCATACGTGCATGCTACGGGAATCACAAACTTTAGCACAGGTATTTCTCAAATTCACAACTACTCAACTAGCATGACTCTAATATCACCATCTTCATGTCTCAAAACAATCATAAAGAATCAAACTTCTCATAGTATTCAATGCACTTTATATGATAGTTTTTATTATACCTATCTTGGATGCTCATCACTTTAGGACTAAAATTTTAACCAAAGCAAATTACCATGCTGTTCTAAAATACTCTCAAAATAATATAAGTGAAGCATGAGAGATCAATAATTTCTATAAAATAAACCACCACCGTGCTCTAAAAGATATAAGCGAAGCACTAGAGAAAAATTATTTAGCTCAAAAGATATAAGTGAAGCACATAGAGTAATCTAATAAATTCGGATTCATGTGTGTCTCTCCAAAAGGTGTGTACAGCAAGGATGATTGTGGTAAACTAAAAAGCAAAGACTCAAATCATACAAGACGCTCCAAGCAAAACACATATCATGTGGTGAATAAAAATATAGCATCAAGTAAAGTTACCGATAGACGAAGACGAAAGAGGGGATGCCTTCCGAGGCATCCCCAAGCTTAGGCTTTTGGTTGTCCTTGAATTTTACCTTGGGGTGCCTTGGGCATCCCCAAGCTTAGGCTCTTGACACTCCTTGTTCCAAAATCCTTCAAATCTTTACCCAAAAACTTGAAAACTTCACAACACAAAACTCAACAGAAAATCTCATGAGCTCCGTTAGCGAAATAAAACAAACCACCACCTTAAGGTACTGTAATGAACTCATTATTTATTTATATTGGTGCTAAACCTACTGTATTCCAACTTCTCTATGGTTCATACCCCCCGATACTAGCCATAGATTCATCAAAATAAGCAAACAACACACACAAAACAGAACAGACTGTAGTAATCTGTATCAAACGCAAACTTCTGTAACTCATAAAAATCTACCAAAATAGGAAGTCCTAGATAATTTGATTATTGATCTACTACAATTGTAATAAGTATTTTATCACTTTCTGGTGATTTTTAACAATTGTTTTCGTGAGCAGACAGTTTCTGACTTTTTCAGCAAGATCAAATAATTATCACCCAAGAAGATCCTATAGGTTTTACTTGGCACAAACACTAATTAAAACATAAAACCACATATAACCAGAGGCTATATGAAATATTTATTACTAAACAGGAACAAAAAACAAGGAACAAAAATAAAATTGGGTTGCCTCCCAACAAGCGCTATCGTTTAACGCCCCTAGCTAGGCATTGATAATTTTAATGATGCTCACATCAAAGACAAGAATTAAAGCACAAAGTGAGCATCATAGAACACATGATAAACATATCTAAGTCTAACATACTTCCTATGCATAGGCATTTTATAAGCAAACAAATTATCATAGCAATCAAAAATTAGCATATGCAAGGAAGAAGAAAGAGACGATAGCAATCTCAACATGACGAGAGGTAATTTAGTAAGATAAAAATTTCTACAACCATATTTTCCTCTCTCATAATAATTACATGAAGGATCATAGGCAAATTCAACAAAATAGCTATCACATAACATATTCTCAACATGATCCACATGCATGCGAAGTTGACACTCTTCGAAAATAGTGGGATTATCATTAACTAAAGTCATGACCTCTCCAAACCCACTTTTCTCAAAAATTTCATAAGATTGAACATTTTCAATATATGTGGGATCTAAAGTTGACACTCTTCCAAACCCACTTTCAATAATATTGCAAACACTATTATCAATCTCATATTCATCATGGGGCTTAAATAAATTTTCAAGATCATAAGAAGCACTATCACCCCAATCATGATCATTGCAACAAGTAGAGGACATAGCAAAACTAGCATCCCCAAGCTTAGGGTTTTGCATATTATTAGAACAAATTGCATCAATAGAATTTATTATAAAATCATTGCAATCATGCTTTCTATTCAAGATCTATCATGAATCGCTTCATTAAGTACTTCATCACAATTTTCAGATTCACGAATTTCAAGCAAAACCTCATAAAGATAATCTAGTGCACTCAACTCACTAGCAATAGGTTCATCATAATTGGATCTCTTAAATATATTAGAAAGTCGATGAGGATCCATAAAATTTTAGCAAGCGAAGATGCAAGCAGAAAGAAGCTACATGGTAACACAAGATCGAATGGAAGAGGGGCGAAGAAAAAGTCAAAGGTGAAGTGGGGGAGAGGAAAACACGAGGCAAATGGAAAATAATGTAATGCGAGAGATAAGAGTTTGTGATGGGTACTTGGTATATCTTGACTTGTGCGTAGATCTCCCCGGCAACGGCGACAAAAATCGCACGTGGCTGGGAGATCAAATCTTGACTTGACTTTGCGTAAGCCTCCCCGGCAACGGCGCCAGAAATCCTTCTTGCTACCTCTTGAGCATGCGTTGGTTTTCCCTTGAAGAGGAAAGGGTGATGCAGCAAAGTAACGTAAGTATTTCCCTCAGTTTTTGAGAACCAAGGTATCAATCCAGTAGGAGCTTACATGCAAGTCGCCTAGTACCTGCACAAACAAATAAGAACCTTGCAACCAACGCGATAAAGGGGTTGTCAATCCCTTCACGGCCACTTGCAAAAGTGAGATCTGATAGAGATAATAAGATAAATATTTTTGGTATTTTTGTTGTATAGATTGAAAAGTAAAGATTGCAAAATAAACGGCGACAGAAATAGCTAATTGACGAGAGATTAATATGATGGAAAATAGACCCGGGGGCCATAGGTTTCACTAGTGGCTTCTCTCAAGATAGCAAATTCTATGGTGGGTGAACAAATTACTTTCTAGCAAATGATAGAAAAGCGCATAGTTATGAGAATATCTAGGCATGATCATGTATATAGGCATCACGTCTGTGACAAGTAGACTGAAACGATTCTGCATCTACTACTATTACTCCACACATCGACCGCTATCCAGCATGCATCTAGAGTATTAAGTTCATAAGAACATAGTAATGCATTAAGCAAGATGACATGATGTAGAGGGATAAACTCAAGCAATATGATATAAACCCCATCTTTTTATCCTCGATGGAAACAATACAATACGTGCCTTGCTGCCCCTGCTGTCACTGGGAAAGGACACCGCAAGATTGAACCCAAAGCTAAGCACTTCTCCCATTGCAAGAAAGATCAATCTAGTAGGCCAAACCAAACTGATAATTCGAAGAGACTTGCAAAGATATCAAATCATGCATATAAGAATTCAGAGAAGAACCAAATATTGTTCATAGACAATCTTGATCATAAACCCACAATTCATCGGATCTCGACAAACACACCGCAAAAAGTATTACATCAAATAGATCTCCAAGAGAGTCGAGGAGAACTTTGTATTGAGATCCAAAGAGAGAGAAGAAGCCATCTAGCTAATAACTATGGAACCGAAGGTCTGTGGTAAACTACTCACACATCATCGGAGAGGCTATGGTGTTGATGTAGAAGCCCTCCATGATCGATTCCCCCTCCGACGGAGCGCCGGAAAAGGCCCCAAGATGGGATCTCACGGGTACAGAAGGTTGCGGCGGTGGAAATAGGGTTTCATGGTGCTCCTGGATGTTTCAGGGTATAAGAGTATATATATAGGTGAAGGAAGTAGGTCAGTGGAGCCACGAGGGGCCCATGAGGGTGGAGGGCACACCTACCCCCCCTGGGCGCACCCTCCTACCTCGTGGCCGCCTCGTTGCTTCCTTGACGTCCACTCCAAGTCTCCTGGATTGCGTTTGTTCCAAAAACGATCCTTGCGAAGGTTTCATTCCGTTTGGACTCCATTTGATATTCCTTTTCTACGAAACACTGAAATAGGCAAAAAAATAGCAATTTACACTGGGCCTCTGGTTAGTAGGTTAGTCCCAAAAATAATATAAAAGTGCATAATAAAGCCCATTAAACATCCAAAACAGATAATATAATAGCATGGGACAATAAAAAATTATAGATATGTTGGAGACATATCAGCAAATGCAGAGGTGTTGCGAGGCCTCAAGACCAGGACTTTTGACAGTCTACACAAGTGCGGAAGGTGCTGGATTAATGAGTTGCCAACGGTTCTTTGGTCGATCAGAATGACATCAAATCAAGCCACTGGCCAGACACTCTTTGCCCTGGTATACGGGGCAGAAGCAGTTCTCCCCATGGAACTCATATACGGGTCACCTCGAGTGCTCGCTTATGATGAGCTTGAGCAAGAGCAGTTGCACCAAGATGATGCGAAGCTCCTTCAGGAAGACCGTCTTCGGGCTGCTGTGCGAGCCGCTCGCTACCAGCAAGCCTTGCGCCACTACCATAGCCGCAAGGTTCATGCCCGAAGCCTTGAGGAAGGCGACCTTGTTCTTCGGCGAATCCAATCAGCCAAGAATTCCAACAAGTTGACGCTAAAGTGGGAAGGCCTTTACCGGGTAATACGAGTCACCAGGCCCGGCGCAGTCCGCCTAGAGACCGAAGATGGTATCCCAGTGAGTAATTCCTGGATCTTGGCAAGTTTTACCCATAAGGCACGGTTGTCGGGCCCCCCGGCAGACCACTTTTTGTACAAGCCTTGCCGGCAAGGCATGTAACCCTTTGTACAAAGCCAGGCGCAGACCCTGAGCAACAGATAAATAAATGAAGCGTTGGCGCCCTAGAAATTAGCATGCATGCTAGGTTGAGTCTCCCTCTCTAGTAGGGTTGATAGTGCTTGGCGGCAACTAACCCCTAGCATAGAGGTCGAGTGCATGTCTTTCTGTCTCTTCCAGTCCTTTTTGGTTCGCAGGCTACGCAGGCGCTTCTGCAGAACCGTTTGGAGGAATGAAGACGGACCGACACCCCCGACCCCGGCAAGCCGAGGTTGCTGGGGGCTGCAGATTTAGATAAGTTATTTTCTCCCCCGCTATGCACTTCCGTATGAAACTTGAACGTACGAAACTTGGTCCATTCCTATGCCACCGTGCTCCCTCCTTCCTATGCCCGAAATATCTTTCAGGCTGGAATTTGGTTGTAGTTGCGGTGGAAGGGAAACAGACGATGGGCCCAATCCTACTTTGCCCCTACCCTCGCCAAGGGCTTGAGTGTAGTCGTGGTATAATGTGGGAGGACGGCAAGGCCTGTTGCCGGGCGACATTGTTTACTTAAAGAAAAACAAGGACTCGTTCCTTGGTGTGAGCCTCGCACACGCACACAAAAAACTGGCAAACACCCTTTTTATTAATATGTTGATTAAACAAGTACAATTCATACGGAATGTAAACATGAGCAAGGGATTACGAAGTCTAAATTCGACAAGTGCCCGCAGGCTTAAGAGCTAAAAAAGATAAGGTGCCTGTAATCCCTTTCTTGTTCCTCTCCTCAGGAAATGGATCAGGATAGCAGGAGGGCTAAAGGAGTGCCTAGGCAAGGTACGAGCAGCAGAAACACCAAGAGAACATCCCGGCGACCGCCCAGAAGAGGGCTGGTGATGACGGTGCCGGGGAAGAAGCCGAAAGATGAGGCAGCGGGCCGGCAATACAAGACGAAGGTGTCAATGCCATCGTACTCCGACTTGATGGCCCGCCACCCGCCTTCTTCATCTTGTCCGGACTTCCAGCACCAGCCGCCAGAAGCAACGGCCCCGAGAAGTTCAAGGAGCTAGCTCGAGGAGCTGCCGCCAAGAACTACCCCCCGGCAAATCACTTTGCCGGGGAGAAGGCCAGGTGCAGATGGTGCTGCTGCCGGCGTCGCCTAGGGACGGGGCGTCCGACGTCTAGTCGGACCTGTCCCCGTCGTCCTCCCCACTAGTCCCCTCCTCGTCACCGTCGCTGGAGGAGGAGTTTTCTTCATCAGTCAAGCTCTCCGCCCAACACCCTAGCTGGATTCCCGAGCGCCCGAAGACCTTGACGGAGAGCAGGTTGCTCTCCACTAATTTGAAGTGGAGAATGTGCCCCTTCATCAAGAAGTGGGCGCGTGCGAAGGTTTTCCAGCCCCGACGAAGAAGCATTACATGAGGGACGGGGAACCTTCACTCGTGAACGCCTCGGGAAGACGAAGGCGGCTACGCGGCGGCTCGCGCAACTGCAAGATGAACTCCAGCGTTGTGTCTCCGACATGGCCGCTTGACGAAGTAGGAGGAGGTGGTGGCGGAGGCGGCGGCGACGCGGATGTCCCCCTTCAGCGCACACCTCTGACTCGACCACCTCGCCGACCACGACCCCGTCCAGCGCCTCCGCCTTGAGCGTCTGGCTCTTCCTTAAACCGTAGTGACTCTCTGGTCGGAAGAAGACCTGGTCGCCTCCGCAGAAGGACGGCCGCGGCCGCGCCCTCTCGGCATGGCAGTGAATGGAGAATGGAGAACAAGAAGACACGAGAGGATGCCACTCCTCCTCCTCCTGGTCCCCTTTTTATAGCCAAGCGAAGAAGGCTGAAGATTAGCTCTACGCCTCTAAAGAGCCCTTTCAAGTCCGGCTCATTAAAGCCATTGGTAACGACTGAGGTCATCGACCACCCTCCCCGCGCCAATCAAAGGCGCGTGGGTATTGGCCATGGCGCGCCTTCCCATACCCTGCACGTCTGCCACCTACCCTGCACCATGCATGTAGCGTACGTGGCGAAAAAGGCGGGTGTAGTGGGAAACATGGAACGGCGGTTCCAAGATTGGAAAAGGCACAGAGGGTCAAGAGCAGCGCCCCTGCGTTTTCCTCTTTTCTATGGGGAAGACGCGGGCCGCCTCTTTACTATTCACCGCAAGATGACGCAAGCATGCTGCCGCCACTCCACGCATGACCCCCACGTCACGCACTCAATGCGGATCGTGGGGAAGCGCAACTGGCGAAGAAGTTACTACGGTAAAAACTCTACCACACGTCCCCACGCACTGTTCTGGGCCTGGCCCAACAACGCTCCGCGCTTATGTGTGGCCTAGGCCTGGGGGCTCCTGTCGGTGTACAAAAGTAGGGGTTTTCTGTACCCCTTTACTTGTGCACGAGCAGTCGTAGCCGCACCTGCGGCCGGGCTTGGCGGGGCAGAGGAAGGGAAGGTACAAGGCTGCCGAGGCAGCACTCAGGCCAGAAGAATGAAGAGCAAAGGAGCAAGGTGGATCCCCCCGACAAGACCCTTGCCGGGGCGGCCTAACACGGCCCCGACAAGAGCCTTGCCGGGGCAAATTGCCCAACGCGAGCAGGGCCGCCACCCTTGAGCCTGAGAGTTCTGACACCATCGACAACGTCAGGACCAAGGCTCGGGGGCGCCTACATGGTGGCACGCAGATCTTTGTGAAGACCAAAGAACTGCAAATCTATATGGGAACCAGGAGACGAAGACCCCCGGCAAGATCCTTGCCGGGGACGTCCACGAGACCCTCGGCAAGACCCTTGCCGGGGACGCCCACAAGACCCCGGCAAGACCCTTGCCGACCCCGGCAAGACCCTTGCCGGGGGCATCTGCGGGCCACAACCAGGCCCGCACCTACCAAGGTTTCTCTATCCCACGGCCATTCCGACGCGGCGACCAGCCTGCCAAACTAGGCATGCACCTACGTGGAAGCAAGCAACCTCTAGGCCAACCAGTCAAGCACCTGCGTGGTGGCATGTAGATCTTCGTGAAGACCCTGCCACCGCACCAGCGCAGCAGCCTGCCAGCGTGGCGCTGCATGCCTCGTCAGCTTTGACGCGCGTCGAAGCAAGGCGAGGCGGCGGCGGACACATAGGTGGCGCATTAAATGCGTTTGTCCCACGATGTCAGGGATAGACTTGTACACTGTAGACACTTTCCACCTCCTGTGTGCCACTGTGGCAACCCCTTTGACATAAAAAGGAGGCCCGAGGCGTACTGAGGAAGGATTCGGACATTTTGGACTAGGCATGCACCGTAGCTAGTTCAAGAACTCAAGAACATCAAATAGACACAAAAGCAGGACTAGGGTATTACGCATCGTTTGTGGCCCGAACCAGGGTAAAAATCCCCTCACGCTGATCTTTTAGACCTGCTCTTTGTGCAGCGTCGGGCCCCGCCAACCGTAGTAGGGATTCCCTTTGATCCCATAGGTGTCGTTTCCCCGCGACAAAAATCAATTAATTTTTATAAAAAAGCTAATCTATTTTAAGATTCATGAAATTGTGTGTTGTAAAGCATAAAGCAAAAACAAATAATGGCAATTCATCTAGAAAAAAAATTGGGCAATTATGATACGAAGATTCTAGAACATAGGAGAAGTGCTTGTGTTTTGAGGTTTGTGCATTATGCTTAAGTTCAACCATGGAGTCTTCTAGATTGTACATGTGGTAAAATCTGGTGGAATGTAGATGATATCCAATGGCCAGTAGTGCTCGGATTTGCCATCTCTGCACCGTCGGATTGGTTTCATCCAACGACCAGCTTTCAAAGTTATTCGCACACTATATAGGGGGTATAGATATGAGATGCGAAAGCCACCCATCATCTTCAATTTGAATAGTGTGTCCATGCATGGATGCAATGTGGCCATATGATGCCTGCCATCGGTATCTCAAATTCAAATTAGTCTAACCTTGTTCAATGTGTATACAGTATAGCATGCTCGTTTCCAAACCACACCACGCATATCTCAGTTATATTCATGCATGCATGGGTTTCAAACATCATGATCTCTTATTCAAATTTTTTAATTCAACTTTACATTGATTAACCTCACCTAGTCTTTTACACCCACACAGTCGTCTTCTCTTTATAATTGTACCACTAACTTTCTCTCGTGCATGCATGCACACACACTACCACTCGGCATTATCCATCGCACACATGCAATCTTTTTCTTCAGGTCGGTCTCCTATGCATGCACACACACACACCTAGCTCCCCCTCTTCATCACTTCGGGTATTCTTTATCTCTCACATGCATGCACACCGATCGATGTTCCTCTATGTGTGTGTATATATAGCTAGGTCTTTCCCAGTTTTCCACACAAACCGATCGATGTATATATCTAGTCAGGTCTCACCCTCTCTCACGTACACATCGATCAATCTACCTCTCTATATAGGACTACATAGCTAATACACCCACATTATCTATCCATCATCTCCCTCTCATCATCCATGCCTTCCGCTTCATCTCTCAGACGCGCGCACAGTGGCGAAGACAGGGAGCGGCAAGAGACCTGCCCCCTAACATCACTATATATTGAGGCTAATATGAATGTGATTAGTAGATCAATTGCTGGTAAAATGGTTTAAGTTGATGAATTGGCCCTCCCCGTAAAGGATTAGCAATGCTTGGCCCCCTAGCTCATTTAATTTTCATGGCTCCGCCACTGCGCGCAACCGCGGACGTTCTCGACCCCTCTCTTTAAATATCAATCTCGCACTTGTGCACTCCTTCATAGTCTCCCTCCACTTGGCCCCTCGCACCATATTCCAGCCCCCCATATCCCAGTGCGTGTACGCTCGTAGAGCTCTTCCCTCTTTCCGTCTCTATCGGTATCTCGCGCAGTCAACCCCTCCCCTCCCTTCTCGTATATCACCCCGGCCCCATGCACATACATGTATGTATATAGGCCTCTCCTTCACACAAATTTCATTGACACGTATTCCCTCACCATATCTTAGTATCTCTCACACACACGAACTACGTGTGTGAAAGAGAAGAGGTGCACACACGCACTCATTCCCACATACAAACGCGCGGGTGCACGGTGGAGCACATTTGTACAAAAAATGAGCATCTAGACAGGCTTTAGATGATGTGCCACTAGTCTATATCTATACCTCTATATCTATACCCCTATATAGTGTGTGAATAACTTTGAAAGATGGTCGTTGGATGAAGCCAATCCGATGGTGCAGAGATGGCAAATCCGAGCACTACTGGCCGTTGGATATCATCTACATTCCACCAGATTCTGCCACATGTACAATCTAGAAGACTCCATGGTTGAACTTAAGCATAATGCACAAACCTCAAAACACAAGTACTTCTCCTTAATTTGTTCTAGAATCTTCCGTATCATAATTGGCCAAACTTTTTTTCTAGTTGAATTGCCATTATTTGTTTTTACTTTGTGCTTTACAACGCACAATTCCATGGATCATAAAATAGATTACTTTTTTATAAAAACTAATTGATTTTGAATGAGATGAACTATAAGAATTAAACGAACGTCTACATCATGCATATATGACTCAAAGCTTACATGCTATAGTATGGTATTTATTCATAATTTGGTTGCCAAATCTCATGCGTGCAATGCACTTGTACCTTACTAGTACTTCCAGTATGTGCAAAACACGTAAATTAGAATTCCAATGGCACGCTACAGAGTGTCTCTCCCTTTTTCAGTTAATATATTATGATTAAAATGATGTGGGGGGCATCCATGAAGCCATGTGGCACATGTGGAGGCGTTGTTGCGACCTCCTTGTGTGAATTGATCACGGTGACGTGCTACTGGTTCTAGAAGAACGCACTTGTCCTCTCTTACACACACTGGCAGTATGTGCACGAAGCGAAGATGTGCACGCATGCATTCATTCCCTCGCACGCACATGCGGGTACACGGTGAGACGCATTTTTGTACGAAAATCCACCCCATGTGATAATTTGACGCGTGTAAAGTCGTTGACTTCATTGATGGTCAATTAATACAGTGCATGCAAATTGAGTGGATGTGAGGGAGGAAGTACTAGATGCGAATGACATTACTATTCCACTACGTGCATGCGAGTAGTTAAATCATGGGTTGCTACTTCTATTGGTCTCCTTCGTATTTTGTGCCAATTTTTGACCATAATTTTAAGTAACACAATATTTATGCATGTCATAAAAAGTAATGTCATCGAAAACTATGTTCAAATGTGATTCTAATGACATATTTTTTGGTGACATGCATTAACATTTTCTTAGTTAAATTTTTGGTAAAAAATTGGCACAAAATAAAAAGGGGGCCAATAAACCAGGACGCATGCATCATGATCAATATTTGCCTGGGTTACTGTTGGTGGACTTTGTATTTAAATATGGATGGAGTGGAGTAGTACTATCTTTATCTTAGCCTCGTAGGGCTCTCTCAGCACCTACCCTCACCTCCCTGCCTCGCCCACCAGATCCCGCCATGGATAATCCCTTAGATCCGAGGATCCCACGGGCTGCCCTCTTGCTGCAGCCCGCAGCATTGCCACCTTTGAGCGAAACCCACATGTGTTTCAGAGGGGATCCATTACTCTGGAATCACATATCGGTGGCGCCAGAGGACATGCCAGGGCTGCGTTTCAGGTGGTGGGCAGCAAGGGCAAATCGGATTAAGGAAGTGTCGCATCGATTGGAGACAAGTTCGAAGGAGCTGCGCCTGGCGAAGCACAAGGCGGAGGCGCAAGTCGATCTCAGGGGAGAGATGCTGAGGGATGTCAGCATCTGGCAACATCGCGTTGATTTCGAGCTCGGGCTAATGGAAGAGATTATATTCATGGAGTCGACTGCGAAGGAAATAACGCGCATGCCTGCGGAATGCCATGAGCAGCCAGTGCAACTATTCAAATGGGCGGTCGGAGAAGCCAAATCATGGGACCAGCTGCGGCAACGCCACTGGGCATGCATCGTAGGTGAGGTGAGCTGCCCTCCTTCCCTGCCAGCGATGCAGTGACCTACTCGGTTGCTACTGAAGTGAACTTGCAGCGCCATGGCGGTTTGCAACCATGACAATCACTCCATCAATATGTATTGTATTCCTGTGAATATACTTTGTCATTTGGAAAAAGATGGTAATTGATTTATCACTAGTTTTTGAATGCTTGGTCAGGACAATCACCCGAAGCCACAACCAGAAGTCTCAATTGCGTAATACTTACGGTCGGTCGCACCAACAGACGGTCGGTCGGACCCGCGACACGCATCGGCTTGGTCTGACTTGTGTGAACGCATTTGAGCAGTAGTACTTGAAATTTGTGTTCCAAGAAACTCATCGGGAGCCGTTTCGGGCCTCGAAACCAAAACCGTCAATTAATCTTTAGCTTGTTCCCATCACATTCCAAAGTAGTACTACCATCTATAATTAAGTGCAAACCTGCTCACACCTAGTACGTATCGAACCTGAACGTGTTCCCACTATGTAGGTTTTAGTACTAGTGCTAGTACTAGGTTATAAAAAGGGGAACTACCTAGCCGAAGATCACTCTACCTTCCACCTCATAAGTCTTTCTTGTTCGCCCGTCCTTGCCATGGATGGTGTGCAGAGCTCTCGGTCAAGAACTACTCGTAGCAAGGGAGCGACGACCAAGGCCGCGGAAAAAAAGAGAGGGCTCGCCGCCTCGCAGAGACCTCGAAAGATCACTCACGGGCAGGCGAGGGCTCCCAGGAGCGCCCTAGCCGCGGAAGCGAACATGCCGAGCTGGCGGTGCTGGAGTCGCTATCCCTCGACGACATGCCCGATCAGCTCAATAAGCAGAAGGAGTTCATCGACGGCTTGGTGGAGCTGCTGAAGGGGAACCTCGACGATATGCCTGCTGAGCTCATTCCGCAGGGAGAGTTTACCGCCTGCTTGGTGATGCTGCTGGAGGAGAGCATTGCCTCGGGTAAGAAGGCGACCGGCGAAATCCTGCAACTTCAGGAGGACAAGGCGAAGCTCTACCATGAGCTCGACTTGCTGAAGGAGGAGAACGCCGGCTGGAAGAAGTTGCATGAGAATAGTAGTTCCTTAGTGAAGATGTTGCATGCCCTCGTCATTGAACAGAAGGAGGAGTTGGCGCAGCTCTGCATCGAGCACCCGGCTGCTGTCAAGGTATGTAATGCGGCCGTGGAAGACATGATGAAGGCTCGCGTTGATAAATCTCGCGTCATCGACAGAATGAAGAAGATGGCGGAGGAGACGAGCGAGGAGATGAAGGTCGTGGAGGCGATGAAGAAGCAGTTAGGATTCTGCGGTCAACTCTTCATGAAGTAGTGAGCAGCGCCCCAGACTTGTGTCTGCGTCTTCCTTCTTTGGGGGGGATCTTCCTTCTTCTTTTGCTCCTGTGTTTCTTATTTTGCTTCGGGTGTTTTGCCGCATGTGTCACGTTCTCTGCGAGGCACGAATAGAACAATGCTAATGATGAGCGGCACCGTGGGATCGCCATATCACACTGGGCTGCCGTGTTTCGCGCTCCTCCGTCGTACTAGTCCTACTCCAGAGGAAAACTTGAGTAGACTGCACGGTTATTTGCTCCTCCTCAGGTCGTCGGCAACATTTATACGAGCAGTCAAATCACAAGGCCCCACCTTCCAGCAGTAATGAGCCATCAAATCACAAAGGTCCTCGCCTCTCATGAAACCGACCAAGTGAGACTGCCCCGTCCTCTAGCCTTTTAAATGTACTTTTGTACATTAGTAGTATCGATGCATTGCGCCATGGAGCAAAACTAACAAGATGAAATTAAAGAAAAAATGTGGTACATATAGAAAGCGCTCGTCGCCAAATTATGCATATAGTACTATTAAAAAAAGCTAGTACGTGCTTAGATGGGGTGCTAAAGTCTATTAAAGAAATTAGCATACGTATTTAATTCTTTGACAACTAAACTCCTTCATGCTTTGGGTAAACTTCTCTCATTTAAGTTTTTTAAAATTACTTATCTCATTTAAGTGTTTTGAGTATGTGCCATCCTTAGAGCGTGGTTAGAGCATAGCTAATATGATGTTGGCTATATCATATATAGTACGTATATAATGTGAAGAAACGAGTGGTAGTACTACCAACTACAAGATGAACTGTAAGAAATACTAGTATGTACGTATTGAAGAGTTAAAGTAACAAGAAGGAGCATAACATAGTTCTGCTGGGGGCTCAGCACAACACACCCCTCAAATAAAACTAAGCACCCGAAAATTAAACTAAGCAACTAATCCGATAGACACTGCATTAGAACCACCATGAGCAACGACACTGCCACCTTAATCGGACTCCTCATCCACGTTCTCGACTTCGTCCTTGCCCCTCTTTCTCTTGGCCGATACTTCTTTGCTTGAACTGCACACTTGGCTCTCGCTCTTCATCCAACCCTTGTAGATATTGAAACAAAGGTAGGCATCCATTGCAGCGTACTGGATGTGGTCTCTATCTATTACATTCCACTACCATGCAAGATGAAACTTGGGCTGAGGTTTCGTCAGTTTACTGTACGAAGGATCAACCATGGCTCCTGCCAGGGTCAACATTGAAGGCTGACAGGAGGACACCAGCCCATTCTTCTGGAGGTCTAAGGGCTGGACTACAACGAGGCCTACCCGATCCAGGACTTTTCTGTCATTCGTAAAGTCTACAGTAACGAATTTGACTATGCCGCCCGCGAGGAAGTTTTTAAATTCCTCGCACTCAACGTCAGCATGGCATATGTGGTAGACCAAGCACAAGTTATGCACGCAAACATGGATCACGGCGGGCATCTTCTTCTCTTCCTCCTTTAGATTCTTCTCTTTGTCCAGGACCGTGGTGTACTCAACATCTAGCCCAGTGAACCACTCATCATCATTTGACTTTTTGAACATGCGTCTGAAGCGAGCAAGGCATCCTTTCACCGTTGTGGAAGAACGGGTGTAGATGACGTCGAACTCATCGCCGGTGATGGTTCTAACCTTGTACTATCCGCCAATCATGGAGATTTGGGATGTCATGGATTTGGGAGGAGGGTTAGGATTAGTGGAACTGCTGTAATGTGAAAGGACGGGACATCTAGGAGCGAACTGTCATCATCTTAAGGGATGGCCGGGGACGAATAGGAGAGAACTGCTAGCGGTTTTCCGATTGTAAAAATGTTGAGTGGGGCATGCGAACGGCAGGGTAGTGGCTTTCCTGGTGGATAAATGGTTTCATGCATAGTACTATGGGGGCCCAGTTAGATGTCATGTCTACTAGATGCCCAATTAAATGGCTTCATGCATCTACGTGTTCGCACGTCAAGCGTCGGGAAAACTACAGGTAATACAAAGCTTTCCATGCTCCCATGATATGGGCTTCCGAGAGCCCTTGGATCTGAGATTGAACGGTTGCATGGCGTGATTCTAGACCTATGGGTGAATATCCTATCTTGGAGGGTTATTCTGCAAATTTTCAGCAACTTAGCATGCGACCGTTCGATCTTAGATCCAAGGGCTGCCAGCAGCCCGTATAATGGTCGCGCCTACCACGACTGTCGCCTCGCTCGGGCGGTCGCGCCCTTGGAGATTTCATACGGCTATAAATGAGCATTTTTGCCTACTTCGCATGCATGAAACTACTTCCTCCGTCTAGGTGCGTTAGGCTATCTGATGTTGGCATGTCATACATAGTCATCACTTATAGTGACTCATACAACAAGGTTAGCTCTAAGGTTGGCTATAAGAATATATTTTTACTTCTCTCTGTCTCTTTCTCCGTAGTACTTGGCACCTGTATACCATGGAGGTGGTCAGGAATTGGGAGACTCACGCCGATCGTAGCGCCGCAGTAATAATGATAATGGCAAGTCAAATCACAGGGCCCCACATGTCCAGGAGAACAAGCCATCAAATCACACGACCCTACGCTTGAAGCAGCCTACCCCCTCATCTTCCCGCCTCTCTCTCGAACCGACTAGGCAGAACTGCCCCACCTACCGCGCGGGAAAAGCCATTCCCTCGACTTTTAAATATAATTTTGTATCCATCGATTGCGCCATGGAGCAAAGCCTGAAGAAAACGGCAGTACACATGTATACAACACTCCCGTCGCGTTCGCGTCGCACCCCAAACGGTCGGTCGGTCTGGCACGCCACTCTCTGAATGGAACGCGCGTCATATTGCGTTTGCACACACATGTGGGACCACAATTGAGAACCGACCATAGGCACACTCCCCCGTCCCCGCAAGTCGGCTGAGTTAATAGAAGAGAGAGACGAGAGATAGTACTGGAGCAGTGTTGTAAACATATCGGTGTCTGGACGATCCCTACACGACACAGGAGATCAGTTCGTCCATGCATGTGACCAGGCTCCAGCAGACGGCTGGATTGGCTATCGTCTACATATCGTGCAGGCTGTGTTGTACAAGGTTGTAGTTCTGATGAGAAATCTAGAAAAAAGGTTTCTTGTCATCTCGCAATTTTAGGTGTCATGTGCTTCAGATCACTGCGAGGGTCAAACAGCTACAACTGCGTTCCTCCAAGGCGCTGGTGAGGGAGTCCTGGATTACAGGGTCCTCGGTCAGCCGTACTATATCCTTTGGCCAGACTGTTGGACTATGAAGATACAAGATTGAAGACTCCGCCCCGTGTCCGGATGGGACTCTCCTTGGCGTGGAAGGCAAGCTTGGCAATACGGATATGTAGATTTCCTCCCTTGTAACCAACTCTGTGTAACCCTAGCCCCCTCCGGTGCCTATATAAACCGGAGGGTTTTAGTCCGTAGGACAACAACAATCATACCATAGGCTAGCTTCTAGGGTTTAGCCTCTACGATCTCATGGTAGATCAACTCTTGTAATACTCATATCATCAAGATCAATCAAGCAGGAAGTAGGGTATTACCTCCATCGAGAGGGCCCGAACCTGGGTAAACATTGTGTCCCCCGCCTCTTGTTACCATCCGCCTTAGACGCACAGTTCGGGACCCCCTACCCGAGATCCGCCGGTTTTGACACCGGCATTGGTGCTTTCATTGAGAGTTCCACTGTACCGTCACCATAAGGCCCGATGGCTCCTTCGATCATCAGCAACGATGCGATCCAGGGTGAGGTTTTCCTCCCCGGACAGATCTTCGTATTCGGCGGCTTCGTACTACGGGCCAATTCGCTTGGCCATTTGGAGCAGATCGAAAGCTACACCCGTGGCCATCAGGTCAGATTTGGAAACTTGAACTACACTGCCGACATCCGCGGAGACTTGATCTTCGGCGGATTCGAGCCCATGTCAGGTGCACCGCACAATCACGACGAGCATGATTTAGCTCTGCCATCGGACAGTGTTCGGGAGATCACACCTGCAACTACTCCGGCCCTCAATCCGGAACAAATTGCGCAATCTGCGGATGGGTGGATGGACCCCGCCACGAAGGCCGCACACTCAGGGGCGATAGCGCCGAATACTGACTTCACCTCCTACGAGACCCGTGTTGCCGAACTGTTGGATTTGTCCCCGGCCACGGACTCCGAGCCGCTTGCGTCCGTGCCCATCAAATCCGATTGGGCACTGATCATGGAGTTTACCTCCGCGGATATCTTTCAGCACTCGCCTTTTGGCGACGTACTAAACTCGTTGAAGTCTCTCTCCCTGTCAGGAGACCCTTGGCCGAACTATGTCCGGCTAGAATGGGATGCGGACGACGAAGAAATTCGCGCCCCACCCACCACCCACTTAGTAGCCACTGTCAACGATTTAACCGACATGCTCAACTTCGGCTCCGAAGACATCGACGGTATGGACGATGATGCAGGAGACGAACAAGAACCACCGCCCACAGGGCGCTGGACTGCCACCTCATCGTAGGACATATACATGGTGGACACCCCCAAAGAAGGGGATGGCGATAAGACAACGGAGGATAATCCTTCCAAGAAGCAACCCAAGCACCGACGTCAGCAGCGCCGCTCTAAGTCTCGCCATAGCAAAAGCAGCGATACCGGCACAAGAGACAATAACGCTCCGGATAGTGCTGAAGACAACGATAATCCCCTCCAGCCAGACCTCGAGCGGGAGGATGAACAAGCTAGCCCTCCGGAACAGGCAGCAAACGAAGAATCAGAGGATGACAATTACATGCCTCTCTCCGAAGATGAAGCGAGCCTCGGCGACGAAGAATTTGTCGTGCCTGAGGATCCCGTCGAGCAGGAGCGCTTCAAGCGCCGGCTTATAGCCACAGCAAACAGCCTGAAGAAAAAGCAACAACAGCTTCGAGCTGATCAAGATCTGCCTGCGGATAGATGGACTCAAGTCTTGGCAGCCGAGGAATACGAACTCGAGCGCCACCAAGAGTTACCCAAAGCGCAGGTTGCTACCTCAACTCGAAGAGGAAGCATTAAAACCTACATCACCAGCGTATGATGCGGCTGATCGGCCGCCTCGTGGCCGAGACAGAGAGGCATATCAGCCCGAAGTCCAGCCCGCACCCCGCCGCCATTCAAACAAAAATACCAAGGCCCGGGGTAATACGCGGGACCTGCTGACGTATTGGAAAACAAAACAAAACATGCAAGGTCGATCTACGGATCACGGGGTCGCGCCCCAACACGTGACGATGATCGTCATGCCGGATACACTAAAAGCAAATCCGGCCGGGCCGAACACAGCAGACAAGACTCGTATGAACTGCGTCGTGATATAGCCCGGCACAGAGGCGCCGCACACCCCTTATGCTTCACTGATGAAGTAATGGATCACGAATTCCCAGAGGGTTTTAAACCCGTAAACATTGAATCATATGATGGTACAACAGATCCCGCGGTATGGATCGAGGATTTCGTCCTCCACATCCACATGGCTCGCGGTGATGATCTACATGCCATCAAGTACCTCCCACTAAAACTCAAAGGACCAGCTCGGCATTGGCTGAATAGCTTGCCTGCAGACTCCATTGGCAGTTGGGAGGATTTGGAAGATGCATTCCTTGACAACTTCCAGGGCACTTAAGTGCGACCACCGGATGCTGATGACTTGAGCCATATAACTCAGCAGCCAAGGGAATCGGCCAGGCAATTCTGGACCCAGTTCCTAACTAAGAAAAACCAAATTGTCGATTGTCCGGATGTAGAGGCCTTAGCAGCATTTAAGCATAATATCCGTGACGAGTGGCTCGCCCGGCACCTCGGCCAGGAAAAGCCGAAGTCTATGGCAGCCCTCACGACGCTCATGACCCGCTTTTGCGCGGGCGAAGACAGCTGGCTGGCTCGCAGCAACAACACATCAAGAAGTCATGGCACTTCAGATACAAAGGATACTAACGGCAGACCACGTCGTAACAGACACAAGCGCCGCAACAACGGTGACAACGCCGAAGACACGGCAGTCAATGTCGGATTCAGTGGCTCTAAATCCGGTCAGCGGAAAAAGCCGTTCAAAAGAAGTAATCCGGGCCCGTCCAGTTTGGACCGCATACTCGATCGCTCGTGTCAAATTCACGGCACCCCCGACAAGCCAGCCAATCACACCAATAGAGAATGCTGGGTGTTCAAGCAGGCCGGCAAATTGAACGCCGAAAACAAGGACAAGGGGCTGCATAGCGACGACGAGGAGGAGCCCCGGCCGCCGAACACAGGAGGACAGAAGAGGTTCCCTCCACAAGTGAAAACGGTGAACATGATATACGCAACCCACATTCCCAAGAGGGAACGGAAGCGTGCACTAAGGGGCGTCTATGCGATGGAGCCAGTCGCCCCAAAGTTCAACCCATGGTCCTCTTGCCTGATCACCTTCGATCGCAGGGACCACCCCACTAGTATCCGTCAGGGCGGATCTGCCGCATTGGTCCTTGACCCCATCATCGACGGATTTCACCTCACCCGAGTCCTTATGGACGGCGGCAGCAGCCTGAACCTGCTCTATCAGGATACAGTGCGCAAAATGGGTATAGACCCCTCGAGGATCAAACCCACTAAAACTACCTTTAAAGGTGTCATCCCAGGTGTAGAGGCCCATTGCACAGGCTCAATCACACTGGAAGTGGTCTTCGGATCTCCGGACAACTTCCGAAGCGAGGAGTTAATCTTCGATATCGTCCCGTTACGCAGTGGCTATCACGCACTGCTCGGGCGAACCGCATTTGCCAGATTCAATGCGGTACCGCATTATGCATACCTCAAGCTCAAAATGCCAGGACCTCGCGGGGTTATAACAGTCAATGGAAACACAGAACGCTCGCTCCGCACGGAGGAGCACACTGCAGCCCTCGCAGCAGAGGCACAAAGCAGCCTTTTAAGGCAAACTGCCAATTCGGCGATAAAGCCCCCGGATACCTTCAAGCGAGTCCGGAGTAACCTGCAACAGGATCGCCTGGCACGATCAAAGCCCGCCTAGCAATTCGGCCCCCGTCCTAGTCCTAGTCAAGCGACGAAATCTGTGCCGCGCGTACATAATTACGCACTAAAAATACCATGGGCATAGGCGGGGGCACGACCAGGGCACGTCCCACAATGCGGCTCAACCGCCCCAGGGGCTGTATACCTTTATCATTTTCTCTCTTTCAGGACCTTACTCTCTGGAAGCCCTTTTCGGCAGTCTGATTGCCGGACACATTACGGGAAGGAACAACCAAGGAGGCAAGAAGCTAAGACATACAAGGGAATCCCCAGGTGGTCTCTGATAACAATCGAAGTACCCGTTTTAAATACCCATACGCAGCTTGCCCTTGGATAGGACATGTCAAATAGTCCTATTTTTCGCTTATTGCACTACTTGTATCAGTACGCTTCGACGTATTATTTAAATAACAATGCATAGCATTAGTTTATTATCGAATTACCCCTCCCTTTTTCCTTGTCTGTTTATTTACGAAAAATTGCACCCGTACATTATGGTACGACCAGCACGCCAGGGGCTTCAGTATACCCCACAATACGGCGTGAGAACTCCGAACACTTTCGACAGTGCGGCACCCCGAACTTATAGCATTATATGCATCAGCTCCGAATCATGTCTTGGGTAAATAGTTGGGTTTGCCCGGCTCCCATGTTTTGGTGCCTTACGTTCCGCAATAACGGCTAAGGTAGCGCTGGGAGAACTACTGCGATTGTGTCCCGGTTCTTCCGGACGAGCACCTCAGTAGAGAAAGCCGAAAACTGACTGTCATGATAAGGCGAGAGTTGGTCGCTGTTCGAGAGGTCTCAAGTCCTTAAAGACATTTTCCACTTCGGGCGAGGAGTCAGCCTTGCCCGACTTAGGCGTATATAGCGCCCCAAATTCAGCCTTCCGAATACTAGGGGCTTCGCCAAAATTTAAAATTGTAGACTTCTATGGCTAAGTGAGAGTGATAAAGCCTTATAGTCCGATTGCCTGGTTCGTTGTGCTGAACACCTCCCTCCAAGGACCCAAAATTGGGATAAAGAGTGCTCAGGTTTATCCCGAACACCTCAGTACTAGTTAGATGGGGGCAGAAGCCGACGACTGACCAACTCTCAGATTTTATAAATGGCCGCACAGAAGGTAATATTTTAAATTCACAAGCGTTGCATAGCGCAAATGAACTCGTTTCATATTACAGGATCACATGAGTACATTCATTCGAATATTACATCTTTCGCACATTCCTCCGCCACAAGGCGAGAACCCTTCAGGACACTGTTATAATACATTTCGGGGTGGCGATGCTCCTTGCCTTCCGGCGGCCCCTCCTTCACCAGCTTCTCGGCGTCCAGCTTCGCCCAGTGCACCTTTGCCCGGGCAAAAGCCCTGCACGCACCCTCGATGCAGACAGACCGCTTTATGACTTCAAGCCATGGGCAGGCATTCACAAGCCGCCTCACCAGACCGAAGTAGCTATCAGGCAGGGGATCGCCAGGCCACATCCGGACTATAAGACCCTTCATGGCCTATTCGGCCGCCTTGTGGAGCTCGACCAGTTGCTTCAGCTGGTCGCTCAAGGGCATGTGGTGTTCGGTCCCAGTATATTGAGACCAGAACAACTTCTCCGTCGAGCTCCCCTCCTTGGCCCGATAGAACTCCGCGGCATCTGACACACTGCGGGGTAGATCTGCGAATGCTCCTAGAGAGCTCCGAACTCGGGTAAGTAAAAGGAAATTTTCTTTCACATGATTGCTTTGCATAATGAATGCCTTACCCGCCGCTATCTTCTTAACCGCCTCAATTTCCTGGAGGGCGGGCTTCGGCCTTGGCGTGTTGTGCGCTTTCGAGGGCCTTCGCAAGCTTGGACCCTTGCGTCTTAGAGTCACGCTCCAAGACTCATGCTTTTGGACGAGGGCCTGGAGCTCTTGCTGCACCTCGCCTACTCGGGCCTCTTGTTTCTCTCGCTCGATGCGCTCCTTGGCCGCCTTGTCCTCGGCCTCGGACAGCGCCTTCTTCAGGGTCGCCACTTCGGTCGTGGCCCCTAGCAAAATTCATGACGATCCTATGATCTAAGCAACCACCCTTGTTTTTCTTATAAGTGTACAGACGGGGTATCACTTACCTTTGTTCTCTTCGAGCTGGCTCTTGGTAAGGCTGAGCTCTTCCTTGGACCGCTCAAGGTCCCGCTTCAGTGCGGCGACCTCCGCAGTACATGCGGCAGCGGCCAGCAGTGAAGCCTGCATATGCACATAGACATATTATGATTAGACTCCTGCGTTATTTGATCCTCTATTTGGCTTTTCTTCGTGAACGCCAAACAGAGCATCAGGCGCTACTGTCTATGACATAATATTTTCTTATAATTTGATTACTTACCTCAAAGCCTGTTAGGAGGCTGGCACAGGCTTCAGTCAGTCCGCTTTTGGCGGACTGAACCTTCTTGACCACCACACTCATGATAGTGCGGTGTTCGTCGTCAATGGAAGCGCCGCGAAGCGCTTCCAGCAAGTTGTCCGATGCCTCTGGATGGACAGAGGCCATCGGCACAGGCGGCTTGCCCTTCTTAGCGAGGGGTTGCCTGACAGAGTCCGGAACCACTGGAAGTTCCGACGCGGTATTCGGCTGGGGGCCGAATTTGCTGCCCCCATCATCAGAGCCCATGGGAGTCTTGCTCCCCTTGCGCCCAGCATCCGGAAGGTCGCCTTGAGGCGCCTCCAGGACTACCTCCACTCGGCTCGGTGCCCTTTGAGACAACACTTCGACGTTGTCCGTAGGGCGAGGGGAGGAGGCGGTCGGAAGTGAATCGTTGTTCAGATCCGACGGGTCCAAAGAACCATCCGATGAAGATACGTCGATATGGGCTCGGGACGGACTGCATAATCATGTTCGGCGTGATGAGAAGTAGTTCAATAAAACATACCAAGAACTATTATGGTATCCGGATACTTACGACTTCGCCAGGGGCTTGTCCCTGGGCAACCACTCCTCTTCGCTGAAGGCGGCGGTGGTGGAGTTGTCCGGAAGGAGGGTTCTTCCCTTCTTGGACCCTTCGGCCGCCCAGGACAGGGCGGCCTTCCTTTTCTTGTCTCCCCCGGCTGGGGGGGGAGAACTTTCCTCTTCCTCCTCCTCGTTTTCGCGGGAGGAGTGTGCCTCGGTACTTTCGGACGATGAGTCCGATATAACCTTGCACTGGAGACCCTTCCTGGTCCCCGTGGCCTTCTTCTTGGCCTTCTTCTACGAGGTGCCGGAGCCAGCATCTCCGTTAGGAGAGCATCTGCTGGATCTTCGGGCAGGGGAGCCGGACAATCGATCCACTCCGCTGTCGCTACCCAGTCCTGTTAAACGGCGTGGAGGCTTAGATCCCGCGCATAGTTATACTGGGGAAATGAACATCTTATAAGATATAAAAGACTTACCGGATTCGCAGGGCGCTTTGCGCTGAGTCCGCGGTCCTCGGTTGTAACACCCCGGATGTATCTTTCCATATTTGTAACTCCAACTCTTGCCATTTTCGGCTATGTGTTATGATATTCCCTCCGTGGTCGGGTTTTTGTTTTTCGTTTTGCATTTTGTTCATGTCATGCATTTCATATCATGTCATCATGTGCATCTCACTTGCATACGTGTTCGTCTCATGCATCCAAGCATTTTCCCCGTTGTCCGTTTTGCAATCCGGCACTCCCACGCACACCGGCGCACCCCTCTTGTTTCTTTTCGTGAGCGGGTGTTAAACGTTCTCGGAATGGACCGAGGTTTGTCAAGTGGCCTTGGTATACCACCGGTAGACCACCTGTCAAGTTTCGTTCCATTTGGAGGTCGTTTGATGCTCCAACGGTTAACCGGGTAACCGCAAAGTCCTTTTGTGTGTTGCACCAACCCCACCCCCCCCTCCAAACAGCCCAAAACCCATCTAAGCCACTTCCATGCTCTAGGTCGTTCGATCACGATCGTGTGGGCAAAAACCGTGCCCCATTTGGACTCTCCTAGATCCTTCTAATTATAAAAACACCTCCCCCTCCGAAATTCGGGCGAAACCCTAGATCAAATCGCCCCCACTGCCACCGGACACGTCCGCCGCCACCGGACACATCGCCGCCTCCGCC
>NC_057814.1:224507264-224553000 GCF_018294505.1 Triticum aestivum | reverse complement strand
ACCGTGCCGGTCGCCGCCTCCTCTCGCCGAGCGCCGCCTCCTCCCGCCGGGCGCCGTCCCGTCCCCGGCCTTCCCCGTCCTCTTCGCCGGCCACCGCGCCGTCCCTCTTCTCCGGCGAGCCGCCTAGCCTCGAGCCGGCCTGATCCGATCTGGAACCGGAGGTTGACTTCTTTCCCTCCCCCGAAATCCTCCAAGTCTCGTATATTTTACATTATATGCTCATGTTCATCGCATCATATCTCCGTGCATACCGCTCCGTTTTGCGTGTATGATATATCTAAATGTTCGCCTTGAGGTGCTCTTCATTTTGTTCCATTATGCCATGTTCATTTGAGTCCATCTTGAAGCCCAAATCTCTGGTGCAAGAGTGCTATATGCTGTTAACTGCTATTACTTATCAGAACTTGAGGATTTGTTATTTTTGTTGCATTTGATGTGTGCATCTTATGGGCATGAGCTCTACAGGTGTTTTGATCTATGCCATGCTATCTTTACATAGGTGTATGCCATGTATTTTTGTGATCTATGTGGTGACTATCACAAGCATGCAAACTAGGCTTCGTGATGTTTCTGTTTTCAGGGACTTCGTAATTTCACTGTCTGTTTCTGCTATTATTTTGTTGCCATGTATCCATGTGTCTACAGAGAGATCCATGCTCCTTTTGGTGATGTTCAGTAAGGATGTTTTGTAGATATAGTTGTGATCTCTCCATCTACGCCCCTGTTTGCAATTATGGAGTGCCATAGCATGTCTTAATCTTGCTCTACTTTTGCTATAAAATGTTCCTTGCAGATTGTTTACATGATATTCAATTTTGCCAAGGTTGTTGTATTTGATCCATACATGCTATGTATTTGCTCTTGCCATGGATAGCTTCATCAACATGCCATCTTGCTGTAGGTATGCTTTTTTGTCATTCATTGCTTTGTGAAAAGTGCATCAAGCTCACCAAGATGCCTTCATAATGTTGTTTCTGTCATTCTCTGTTTTCTGCTAAGTCTGAAACTTGTTAACGGAACTTGCTATGTTTAGATGGTTGCCATCATATCTGCTGATCCTTTTTGGCTTATAGTCATTAAGGGATTTTTGTCATATGCATTTAGTAGATTCATCCCATGCCTTGTTTTGCTATGTTAAGTTACTGTAGAATGTGCTTTGCTTGCTCTGAACATTGCTACCTGATGTTGTTTATGCCATGTCCAGTAATTTCACTAAGTCTGTGAACCTGTTATCTTTTGCACTTTTGCCATGCTTGTTTGAACCTGTTGTGGTGTGATCTAGCCATAGATCAGTGTTGATATTTTGTCAAGCATCTCTTGTAGATTACTGCCATATGCTTTGTTGCTATGTTGTGGTGTTGTAGCATAGTTACTTGTTGTATTCTAAGTGCTATCATGCTGTTAATCGCAGAATCGTGTCGTTCTTGTTTTGCTTGCCATTTGCAAACCGTGCATCCGTTTCCGGTGATCTTTATATCGATTTCGACCGAAATCATCTCATCTTTCCAGTGGCATACTTGGTTTGCCAAGTTACTTCATTGTTCATTCTTTTTCTTCCGGAGCTCGCATATGCATCGCATATCATATCTCGCATATCATGCATGTTTTGCATCATGTTGTTTGTGCATTTACCGTGATTGATTGTGGTTCCATTGCTTGTGTTCTTGCTGTGGGTAGAGCCGGAAGACGAGTTCGTGAATGAGGAACCTGTTGAGTACGCTTACGAGGATCAAGTTTTCGACAACTCTGAGAACCTCGCAGGCAAGATGACCATAGCCTCGAAATCACTTCTATCTTTGCTTTGCTAGTTGTTCGTTCTTTTGCTATGCTGCGCTACCTACCACTTGCTATATCATGCCTCCCATATTTCCATGTCAAGCCTCTAACCATCTTTACCTAGCAAACCGTTGTTTGGCTAAGTTACCGCTTTTGCTCAGCCCTTCTTATAGCATTGCTAGTTGCAGGTGAAGTTGAAGTTGGTTCCATGTTGGAACATGGATATTTTGGAATATCACAATATCTCTTATTTAATTAATGCATCTATATATTTGGTAAAGGGTGGAAGGCTCGGCCTTATGCCTGGTGTTTTGTTCCACTCTTGCCGCCCTAGTTTCCGTCATACCGGTATTATGTTCCTTGAGTTTGCGTTCCTTACATGGTTGGGTGATTTATGGGACCTCCTTGATAGTTCGCCTTGAATAAAACTCCTCCAGCAAGGCCCAACCTTGGTTTTACCATTTGCCACCTAAGCCTTTTCCCTTGGGTTTTCGCGAGCCCGAGGGTCATCTTTATTTAAACCCCTGGGCCAGTGTTCCTCTGAGTGCTGGTCCAAACTAGAGCCCTTTGCAGCGCCACCTCGGGGAAACTTGAGGCCTGGTTTTAGTTGTACGGACTGCTCATCCGGTGTGCCCTGAGAACGAGATATGTGCAGCTCCTATCGGGATTTGTCGGCACATTCGGGCGGCTTTGCTGGTCTTGTTTTACCATTGTCGAAATGTCTTGTAAACCGGGATTCCGAGACTGATCGGGTCTTCCTGGGAGAAGGTTTATCCTTCGTTGACCGTGAGAGCTTATAATGGGCTAAGTTGGGACATCCTTGCAGGGTATTATCTTTCGAAAGCCGTGCCCGCGGTTATGAGGCAGATGGGAATTTGTTAATGTCCGGTTGTTGAGAACTTGTCACTTAACTTAATTAAAATACATCAACCGTGTGTGTAGCCGTGATGGTCTCTTCTCGGCGGAGTCCGGGAAGTGAACACGGTTTGAGTTATGCATGAACGTAAGTAGTTTCAGGATCACTTCTTGATCACTTCTAGCTTCGCGACCGTTGCGTTACTTCTCTTCTCGCTCTCTTTTGCGTATGTTAGCCACCATATATGCTTAGTGCCTGCTGCAGCTCCACCTCTTTACACCATCCTTTCCTATTAGCTTAAATAGTCTTGATCTCGCGGGTGTGAGATTGCTGAGTCCTCGTGACTCACAGATTCTACCAAAACAGTTGCAGGTGCCGACGATACCAGTGCAGATGACGCAACCGAGCTCAAGTGGGAGTTCAACGAGGAACGTGGTCGTTACTATGTTTCGTTTCCTGTTGATCAGTAGTGGAGCCCAGTTGGGACGATCGGGGATCTAGCAATTGGGGTTATCTTATTTTCATTTGGATTTGACCGTAGTCGGTCTATGTGTGGATTTTGGATGATGTATGAATTTATTTATGTATTGTGTGAAGTGGCGATTGTAAGCCAACTCTCGTTATCCCATTCTTGTTCATTACATGGGATTGTGTGAAGATGGCCCTTCTTGCGACAAAACCACAATGCGGTTATGCCTCTAAGTCATGCCTCGACACGTGGGAGATGTAGCCGCATCGTGGGCGTTACATCGGTAAGGGGAGGAGGTACCTCGGCGCCCTTGAATAGCACCTTCCAGACGTCCTTGTGTGTCGTGTCAAAGAGCTCTCGCAGCGTCTGGTGCTCGGCCAGGTCGAACTCCCACAAGGTGAATGCCCGTCTTTGACACGGGAGGATCCAGCAGAAGTGCATGACTTGGGCCACGTTGACGAGCTTGATTTTCTTGCTCATCATGTTTTTGATGCATGTCTGGAGTCCGGTCAGCTCTACCGGGGAACGCCAGGACAGGCCCTTCTCTTTCCAGGAGGTGAGCCGCATGGGGATTCTGGAACGAAATTCGGGGGCCGCCACCCAGTTGGTGTCGCACGGCTCGGTGATGTAGAACCACCCCGATTGCCACCCCTTTATGGTCTCCACATAGGAGCCTTTGAGCCAGGTGACGTTGGGCATTTTGCCCACCATGGCGCCTCCGCACAACGCTTGCTGGCCAACCACCTCCTTCGGTTTAACATTGAAGGTCTTCAGCCACAGGCCGAAGTGTGGCTTGATGCGGAGGAAGGCTTCGCACACGACGATAAACGCCGAGATGTTGAGGATGAAATTTGGGGCTAGGTCGTGAAAGTCCAGCCCGTAGTAGAACATGAGCCCACGGACAAACGGGTGGAGGGGAAATCCCAGTCCGCGGACGAAGTGGGTAAGGAAAACCACCCTCTCATGGGGTTCAGGAGTAGGGATGATCTGCCCCGCATCTGGCAGCCGGTGCGTGATATCCGCGGCCAGGTATCCGGCTCCCCGCAGCTTTGTGATGTTCTCCTCCATAACGGAGAAGACCATCCACTTGCCTCCCGCTCTGGACATGCTTGGAGTGGTTCGAGGAGAAAAATGCGAACTTGGGCGCTGGAGCTCGAGTGCGCAAGAATGGATGAGCAAGGAGGAAGAAGGCGTGGGTGAAAAGGGTGAATCCTTGTCCCTTTATAAGGGCGGAAGAAGCTATACGCCTCCCCACCTACCTGGTAAAATTGCTTATTCCCCAAGCGCCGTAATTGATGGCGCGGTTGGGTTACCCACACCCGTATTGATGAGAATCCCGTGATAAGGGGACACGATCTCTGCTTTGACAAGACGTGCCAAGGAAACCGCCTCGCAATATGTGCAGTGGCTGGTTGTGAAAAACGGTTCAAATAATGACCGGGCCGTGGTGTGATGTCATGCTGCAAAATACGTCAGCAGATTAGATTTGTGGAAATATTATTCTCTCTACGGTGGTATGTGGAATTTGTTTTGCAGAGCCGGACACTATCCTTGTGTTCAAAATCTTCTATGGAGTATTCGGAGGAGGAACCCGCCTTGCAATGCCGAAGACAATATGCGCGCCGGACTCATCGTCATTGAAGCCTGGTTCAGGGGAGGGAGTCCTGGATTAGGGGGTCCTCGGACAGCCGGACTATATCCTTTGGCCGGACTGTTGGACTATGAAGATACAAGATTGAAGACTTCGCCCCATGTCCAGATGGGACTCTCCTTGGCGTGGAAGGCAAGCTTGGCAATACGGATATGTAGATCTCCTCCCTTGTAACTGACTCTGTGTAACCCTAGCCCCCTCCGGTGCCTATATAAACCAGAGGGTTTTAGTCCGTAGGACAACAACAATCATACCATAGGCTAGCTTCTAGGGTTTAGCCTCTACGATCTCGTGGTAGATCAACTCTTGTAATACTCATGTCATCAAGATCAATCAAGCAGGAACTAGGGTATTACCTCCATCGAGAGGGCCCGAACCTGGGTAAACATTGTGTCACCCGCCTCCTGTTACCATCCGCCTTAGACGCACAGTTCGGGACCCCCTACCCGAGATCCGCCGGTTTTGACACCGACAGCTGGTCATTGGGGGCACATGCACGAAGACTACTCGGCTGCCATCTAGGTCAAGCCGGCTATGTTAATTAGGACATCTATTGATTGACCCCTTTTCTATGAGTTTGTCTTTAATTTGAGCTTTGATCCTCGTCTAGTTTGTCTGTCAAGATTCATGTTGTCTCCTTGGGGCAGTGAGGTTATGGTTTCTTGTCATGTGGCATGTTTTCATGTTATATGTTAATCCGATGCTTCAGATCAAAATGACGACAACTGCGCCTCCGGCGCACGTGCATGAAGACTTCTCCACAGTCATTGACGAGGTCAAGTCGGCTCCGGTAGATAAAAGAAAACTACTCCACTATATAGGTAGAAGCCTCTGTGCTTGCTTGCTAGTGTTGCTCTCGTCACACTCTCTCGTCCTCTCCAGATCTAAACACGATAGCGGTGGTCACACTCTCTCTCTCTCTGCTCACCACTGGTCACAAATCCGGCCGGATCCCCTCCGTCAGGGAAGGTGAGAAGGTGCAATGTTCACGCGGTCGTCCTCGGCGATGGCTCTTACCCACTGTCGGCGTGTCTCGGTCAGCATGCCTTGTCGTTCTCTCCCACGCAGCACCGGCTAGGGAGGGCCTCCGACCCCTTCTTCCTTGCTGCCGTAGTGTGGGAAGATTCGGCCTCTCGCCGCCCACCTAGCAACATCCCGGCGACCCTCAGGTATAACTTCCTTTGAAACCGGCCTTGCTCTACTACGCCAGGTCCTCACGTCGCTGCATTTGTATCTTTTACTATTTCTCAAGCCCCCTAGTAGATAGGATCGATCGGCTGTTCGAAAGCCACCTAAATTTTTACTATTAAGAGGTAAAACTACTTCATGCAGTCGAATCTAGTACTACTTGGTTCAAAAAGGGAAGAAAGGGGTGGGGTGCACTACTGCAGGATGCTGCTAACGCAACACTACGGTCAAAGACCCTTCGATGAAACTGTGTGCGATGCAATAATCGCAAACGGTGGTGTAAAAAACCCGTCAAAAAAGGTGCAAACATTTGCGATGGTGGATGCATCAAACATGGTTCAGATTTTAGTTGTGTGTGCGATGCAGGGCATATGGTTCAGTCTAATTAACTATTTGCGATGAGGAGGAACAAAATAAACGGGCAGCTAGATGAAGGTGTGTGCGGTATACAGCATACAGTTCACTCGGATGAACTGTTTGTGATTAGGCAACACAAAAGAAACGGTTAGCCATATCAAGGTGTATGTGATATACGGCATGCCATTCACTCGGATGAACTGTTTGCTTTGAGCCAAGAGAACAGAAACAGTTCAATATAACAACATGTGTGTGATAGGCGGCAAACAGGTCTGTAATCAGAAATGTGTGCGAAGACTGATAATAACACAGGCGATTGCTGCTAATAAGTGTGTTGTGGGCAAATGTATGGTGGTATACAATTGTCAGCGATTGATGAAATCATCACCGACGGGTTCCTCAGTATGGTCCGTGTGAGATGTCATTGCGCACAGAACAACAACATATGTACTTATAACTTATAAGGACTTGATTCCATAAACAGATTGAACATCCAATTACATATGTGGCTAGTACACACATGACCTTTGCACACACCAAAGTACGTTCCAAAATGCCTAGGAAACTCAAATAATGTATAAAAAGGCAAAACAAACCGTGAATAATTTCATATTTTTAGGGCGACGCTACCATAGTTGCATGTTGCCTCTGTAAAATAAATCAAGACGGGAAGAGACAACGTATGTCATTCTGCACACATAGGTGACAAGGTCCCTCTCGGAACCATGAGCCTTTTTGAGAGAAGCTCCAGTTTGTAAGAAATTTGTACCAAAACTTGTCCCAAATTGGACTAATTTTTTACCACAACATGTTGGTGTTATGACATAACACCATGCCAAGTTTCATGATTTTGAGGCGAGTTTTGGATTTACAGTAATTTTGAAACCAGGTTTCTCAATGTTTACTATCGAGTCGGCACTGCCCTGGATAGGCTTTTTCCTCGTGGGTCCCAAATGATAAATTCAAATTTGTCACTACCATGCAGCTTTTCTTATTAAGAATGTGTGCAAGCTGAAAATAAGTTTGTGGGTGCTGGTGGGTGCTAAGAACTTGCAGTTCTGCAATGAACAAAGATCTCAAGGATCTCACGAGAGTGATGTTCTTTCCCTATGTTGTGAATGCTTATAATATTTATGTCTTAATTAAAGAAATGGCAGGCCATTGGCCCAGTATGAAAGAAAATATGGGTTGAAGCCGAGTTGAAAAGGGCAACAATATCTAAATCCAGCTAACAAACAATACAGAAGAACGAGGATTAATTGCTCATCAGGTTTAGACAAAATCCAGATTGATAAGGACAATGACATCTAACTCAACCAAAGTTTTCGGCAGTCACAATCAAATGGATCGGCCTTATCCATAAAATCAAGATCCCGGCCCAGAAATTCTACTGGTCCATGATGACAAGCTATTGTAAATAGAAGCCGAGCACGATCAGAAGCCCTTAGGTCCACCTAAAACTTCTTTTTGTGCTGCTCAACACTTGTAGCCATAAGAAATTTGTTGTCGAAAAACTTAATCCTCACGGACAATAGTGCCCTCGCAGTCAACATAAAGAATGTGACAAAGCTAGTGTTTGCATTGTTGGATGCATATCCTTCCAGCGTTACTATCTTCAAACGAATGTCATGAGATCTGAGAAAATCCTGGTGCTTCTTGAACCATCGATTAGTTATACCTTCTCGTCCATGTGTTAGTGCCTAAATAGAGATGAAGATTGAAACAGTTAATGTCTAAAAAAGATTATGCTGAAAGAGTGATAGCTGAACGATTAATTATAGTACATTATATATGGGCTTTCAATGTGCGTGAAATCATCACCTTTATATACAAATTCTCCAGACATGGAAAGCATTGCAGCAAGCCAATAATCATGTTCAGATCAGAACACCACATACTGATATGTAAGGTCTTGACAGAATCCACCACCACTGATATGATGGACAATCTCTTCATTGAGCATAGAACATAATATTAGTACCAAAAGTATACTCCAAGATGATACTTAACTTATGCGCACAAATGAAAAAAGCAGATTACAAAAGTTTACGTGAATAATATACGGTACCTCAGTAGGTGTGGAGCCAAACACCATCTTGAACCATCTAAAAGGATCACGAATTGCACCCAAGGTCTCCAGTTTAGGCGCAGAGACTACAAATATTTGCGAAGGTACTATAACAGAATCAAGGAGAAACCTTTGAAGTGAAGGGGCGTCTTTGATGATGAGATCATGCCCAAAAAACAAATTCCCATGCTTACAAGGTGGGGCGACTTTATTTTGAGACAATGGATACGAATTTCCATTCCAAAAACAAGTAGAAAGCGCTCCAGGGCAGGGCAGCTGGAGTGGATGATGTTGTGAACTGCGGCCTCCAACAGATCAACCACCACAAGCACAAGTTTTTTTAGCAGTGGGAGTCGAAGCATTTGTACCATATTGTCTGCTAGATGGCATCGGGCGAAGGTGGCGGTGTGGAGAGAGGAGGAAAACCACGAGATGGACATTGGTGGTGAGGGCACAGATACATCGGTTCGTGGTATGTTACATACATAGTCATGGTAGACCTCAAGTTGCTGTAGTTTATAGAATTGACGGGATGTCAGCCAGGCGGCCACCATGCAGGGTATGTCCAGCAGGTAGCATGCCGGGATGCAGATGCGTTGAACGGAGCCCTTGTGGGAGGAGATGATGGCTCCGGGGAGTTCAGAATAATCATTGACAGATAGCTGACGACAGTCAAGATTAAGAGGCGCGGTGCACCACAGAGGGTGCCACCAAGATGCGAGGACTTGTGTGCGGCAGCCATCCTTGGTGGGAAGAAGGGAGATGATGTCCCCAAGGATGTCGTCCGGGAGATCGCTGATGCGGTCCGCCAGAGATTCTACTAGTTCCTCAGGTCCAGGGGGGCTGCTTCTGGCCGCATAGCCGGGTCCAAGATCTACATCCGGGGGCGCAGCTGGCCGGAGCCTCATCTGTGTACATACCAATCTGAAAGAAAAAATGGCATACCATGTAGGACATTCAAAATCAATTCTCAAGATCAGTAAGAAAAAAGGCACAAACATATATGTAGGACATTCAAAATTAATTCTCAAGATCTGGCCACGAATTATTAGCACGCAAGCTAACCCTAGTCAGATTATTAGGAAAAATCATTTGTACAGAACAAACAATTAATCACTAACTCTATATGGATAACATTCAAACAATCAATACACTATGTGCATCTAACGGATCTTAATTACTCTGATTTCATGGACTGAGAGAACATAACCATAGGATTCGTATTCCAGAAAAAATATAGAGGGGCGGGGGGGATTAACCAGAGAACACACATGATATGTTTGCCGCACAAATGGGTATATAGAGGACTAACCGGTTTTCGTCGGAGTCGCAGCCGTTGCCGGAGTTGTTGTTGACCTCCGGCTCCGGCTGGGGGGGGCACGACAGCGCCGACGAATTCAAGGTCATGTTGCTGCCCGCGCGAGACCTCGTCGGTGGCGACGACAATCTCTGTGCCCAGCTTCATGCATTGCGCGGGTGCTTCACCAGCCCCGGCGTCGCCACTCCCTCCGATGGTGCACTTCGGCGGCATCCTCATACACTCCAGAGTCCATACGTTGGTGACCATTGTGGACCGGGGGTGCGGCCACCTATTATGGCTGGCGGCTCGGGCGCGCAATTAATACGGACCAGTGGGAGCGAGGCAGGCTGCGGTCAAAAGCTGTCTCGCCTCCCGGTGAGCCGGCGCGGCAGACTTCTATCATTCCTACCATCAGTTCACACAGCTACTCGCACGCCTCCCGTCAATACGCACACATGCATGCACGCCTCCCGGTATGCATGCACGGCGGACTGCTCACATGCGTCTCATCAACTCACGCCTGCTCGCATGGCACACAGGGCGTGTGGCAGCACGTATATTTTTTGGTTTATTTTCTGCCGCTTTACTGCTTAACTGAAGCATGGCACGGTCTAACGCACACGGTACGAATAAATAATCCGTATGAGATATTGGTTGCCAGTTTTTAATAATCTCCCATTTGTAAGAATATTATATCAAAACGGGTCTTGTTGACGAAAAAATACAATATCACAGTCTACTGGTGTCCGTATATATATGACACCACAATAAGTTTCATGAATTTCAACTAAGTTTTGGATTTACTGAATTTTGAAAATATATATTCTCAATATTTTGAAATCTCTTGCACAGGGAAACATGCACCCAGGGACACATATGATTTTGCAACCCATTTTGGTGCACATGTAGCTCAAATTTGATTTTTGCATATTAAATACCTAGGAAATCAATCAATGTATAAACACGGTCGAATGATGTCTGTTTTTTTTTAAATTAACACGCACACTCCGCCTTTCGCCACATGTTCACTGTAGAAAATTTTTGACATGCCTCAGAGTGGTTGTGGTGGTGCGGGATGTGTGTGTCTATCTGTGTGTGAGGGGGGGAGGGGTCCGGCAGTACACTACGAGTCGTGAACCTCCATGTGGGATTATTGATCATTTTGTAAGTCATATATGCCACATCAAAGTCGTGAATTGGTTATTTAAAGCATTACACAGCCCTTTCATACATAATGTTCGGGCCACATGCATGCATTGGTGGTCCTCTCGGACACTCTCCATCGTGCGGTTATCAACGACGTGCCCATTCGTTAGCCCGCAAAGGTTTTTAGTTTCCACCGACAACAAGAGGCATTAATTTGACCAAAAGGTGGATTCATCTTGGCATGTGTGTGGTGTGGATCATGGTGGGATTCCATATCAAAGTTCAAGCACGTGCATACACACTCCCAACGGCTTGAAATGAGGGGGCTACACGCATCGTGGTGTAGTGCATTTCTGGTTTGCGAAGCATGTGCCACGTCAAAGTTGTGCATTGGGTATTCAAACATCACATAACACACGAGCGCATGCACACGGTGGTTTTGTCCTATGACATCACTCGCGTGTGCCTCTCTCTGTGGGCCCACGAGGTCGTCATCGACCAATTGAACGTACAACAAGAGAGAGGCTAATTTGACCAACAAGGATGGTTCTTTTTTGGTTTGTGTTACGTATATGCACGGTATAGGAGTATGTACATGTCAAAGAGGGGGCAACATGAATACTATATATATATATATGCGTGTCATAACCTCGCTCCATGTGGGGACTTTTCGGTTCCCGAGGCAGGTTCCACATCAAAGTTGCACATTATATTGGTATTCAAACATCAGGCAATACCATGCAGGCGGTGGTTGCCCTATATATTGGAACTCACTCGCGTGTGGCGCTTCCATCCATGGGCATGCGAGGTTGCCCTCCATCACTTTGACCCAATGAGAGAGAGGTTAATTTGATCAGCAAGGAATGATTCTTTTTTGGTTTGTGCTATACAGTAGCAGTACATATATACCGCGTGTCGAATGGGGGCATACATATAGCACATGCCACGCGTCATGAACCTCGCGCTCTCTGTGAGGACTTTTTGATTTCCTATATACGTGGTGCCACATCAAAATTGTGCATTGCGTATTCAAACATCACACAAACAGCTCTTTGGGCCACATGCATGATGTCGGCGTTGTGGGAACGGGGGTCCCCAGACTAGCCTGCCTGCGGCCCACGGCGTGGCTATGCTAGCAGGCCTGTACGGCCCATCTTCATCAGCGAGACATTCAAGACCCTCGCGAGGGGCCAAGCCTCGCGAGGCGGACGACGTAAAACCTCCTTAGGAGCGGCCTGACCAGACGGCCTCACGAGGAGCGGAGATATCAAGGCAGGGCAAACCATGCGAGGCTCTCGTGACGTGAGCTGTGACGATCAAGATCAGGCGGGCGCCAGCGCGCGCGGCATCCTTGTTTCCTCTTTGGTGCTAAGGAGGAAAGCGTAGGCGCGGAGTACCGAGGCATCAGGCAAAGGTTTCCCTATCAGTGCAACGAGACCAAGACCAGCAGGACAGCAGGACGGAGGTCACCATGGAGCCCAAGACGGCATCACCGTCAGGGCCTTTTGCAGGCAAAGACCGCTTTTGTTAGGATAAGCTGTACTAGTTGTCCCCTTTCGAATTGGCCGTTGTTGGCTCCCTTCCCGCTCAATATTTGGGAAGAGGACCAGGGCCTATATAAGTAGAGCTAGTCACAGTAGAGGGAGATCGGATAGCTCACCGAGATCATCTTAGACTGGATCCACTCCATCCTTGCACCCACTAGTTCGTAGAGCACAAGAACACCTCAACCTCAGGAGGTTGTTCTTCCCCTTGTACTGTTCAGCATCAGCCCAAGAGGCAATCCACCACCACCACACTGGAGTAGGGTATTACACCACAACGGTGGCCCGAACCAGTATAAATTTTGTGTCTTTGTGTTGCGAGTTCGTCGAGTTCGTCCGCGAGATCTTAGCAAGCTAGGGCGTAGATCGGTAGGGAGGAAATCCCGCGCGCACCCCAGTGTTCGAACCTTGAGGGTTTTGCCGGAACCCGTGATCCGACACATGCAGACGGTGGAACGTAGTCCTATATAGGATGATCACTCGCGTGCGAGGTACGCTTCGCTTCTATGTTGGGCCCGCGAGTTCGTTGTCCATCACTTTGACCCAGCGAGAGAGAGGTACGCATTTGACGAACAAGGATGATTAATTCTTTTAGGGATGTGTTACTAGGTGTATCTATAGTACGTGTCGAGGGGGGTGACCAGCTTGGTCCATCACTTTCACCGACAGCGTGAGAGAGGTTAACTAATTTGACTTAGGAGGGGATTAATTTTTTGTTTTGTCTTGATATAGATCATGATGTGAGATCACATATATATAATAGCGCATCTGTGCACATGAATCCATCCCGCTGGATCGAAGGGCGGGAGCACACGACACGTCATGAACGACCTCTTGCTCTGTGTGGGGACCTCTACGATTTTCAACGCATGCACCACATCAATGTTGTGCATTGGGTCGGGTATTCAACACATATGCATGCACTCCATCAATATGATTGGGACACACGCATGCAATAATGGTTGTCTTTGGACACACTCTCACTCGCTTGGTTATGGGCGGCAAGCCTATATATATTCGTGGGCCCGTGTGGACGTCCATCATTTCAACCAACGACGAAAAAGGTTACCAGGGTGGATATATTCTTCTTCTTTGCTTCGAGTTACCGTATAGTAGGTCGACCCATTCCAAGCCTAATTATGTTTGAGTGCATACTACACGTCGTGAACCCTCGCTCGCACTACTAGGGAAAACCTTATACACAGAATCTTACCAGTAGCGCGGGACAAAAACAAGCACTACTACTACTTACCACTAGCGTGTGGCAAAGAAACGCGTTGCAGCTAAGTTTATAGTAGTAGCGCGTCTCTGGGAAGAGGCGCTACAACTACAATTCCCCTTCTGTTCTTGCCAGGCTACCATTATTAGTAGCGAGCTTAAGCAAAGCACGCTGCTACTAAGGTTGTTGTAGCAGCGTGTTTCACGCAGAAAGCGCTACTGCTAATGAAAGGAAAATAAAATGAAAAACATATAGAAAAGTAAATGAAAATGAAAGAAATAGAAAAAGGGGAAGGAAAAAATAAAATGTGAAGGAAAACAAAGGAGAAAGAGGGATCAACTCAAGCAATGTGATATAAACCCCATCTTTTTATCCTCGATGGCAACAATACAATACATGCCTTGCTACCCTTGCTGTCACTGGGAAAGGACACCGCAAGATTGAACCCAAAGCTAAGCACTTCTCCCATTGCAAGAAAGATCAATCTAGTAGGCCAAACTAAACTGATAATTCGAAGAGACTTGCAAAGATATCAAACCATGCATATAAGAATTCAGAGAAGAATAAAATATTGTTCATAGATAATCTTGATCATAAACCCACAATTCATCGGATCTCGGCAAACACACCGCAAAAAGTATTACATCGAATAGATCTCCAAGAAGATTGAGGAGAACTTGGTATTGAGATTCAAAAAGAGAGAAGAAGCCATCTAGCTAATAACTATGGACCCAAAGGTCTATGGTAAACTACTCACACATCATCGGAGAGGCTATGGTGTTGATGTAGAAGCCCTCCGTGATCGATTCCCCCTCCGGCGGAGCACCGGAAAAGGCCCCAAGATGGGATCTCACGGGTACAGAAGGTTGCGGCGGTGGAAAAGTGGTTTCGTGGCTCCCCTCGATGTTTTCAGGGTATAAGAGTATATATATAGGCGAAAGAAGTAGGTTGGTGGAGCTACGAGGGGCCCACGAGGGTGGGGGCGCGCCTCCCTGCCTCGTGGCCGCCTTGTTGCTTCCTTGACGTCCACTCCAAGTCTCCTGGATTGTGTTTGTTCCAAAAACGATCCTCGCGAAGGTTTCATTCCGTTTGGATTCTGTTTGATATTCCTTTTCTGTAAAACACTGAAATAGGCAAAAAAACATCAACTCGCACTGGGCCTCCGGTTAATAGGTTAGTCCCAAAAATAATATAAAAGTGCATATTAAAGCCCATTAAACATCCAAAATAGATAATATAATAGCATGGAACAGTCAAAAATTATAGATACGTTGGAGATGTATCAGAGATCGATCCGATCTAAGGCGCCGCCATCTTGGCTTGCTCGCCAAGATGATCCTTGTCATTTATCTGAGCTCCGGAGATTCCTCTTGTGGTTAGGTCTTCGTCGAGCTTCATGGTGTTGGGGAACGTAGTATTTCAAAAAAATTCCTATGATCACGCAAGATCTATCTAGGAGAAGCATAGCAACGAGCGGGGAGAGTGTGTCCACGTACCCTCGTAGACCAAAAGCGGAAGTGTTTAGTAACACGGTTGATGTAGTCGAACGTCTTCGCGATCCAATCGATCCAAGCACCGAACGTACGGCACCTCCGCGTTCAGCACACGTTCAGCTTGATGACATCCCTCGAGCTCTTGATCTAGTTGAGGCCGAGGGAGAGTTCCGTCAGCACGACGGCGTGGTGACGGTGATGATGAAGTTACCAGCGCAGGGATTCGCCTAAGCACTACGACGATATGACCAAGGTGTGTAACTGTGGAGGGGGCACCGCACACGGCTAAGAGAATGTCTATTGTGCTATTGGGGTGCCCCCTGGGCACGTATATAAAGGAGGGAGGGAGATAGGAGGCCGTCCAAGTAGGGCGCTGTCGGATCTCGGGTTCCGGCAAAACCCTTAAGGTTCGAACTCTGGGGTGCACACAAAGATCTCTCCCTCACAGATCACGCCCTCACACGCTTTGCGATCTCAAGGCTAGCTCGACGAACTCGCAACACAAGGGACACAAGGTTTATACTGGTTCGGGCCACCGTTGTGGTGTAATACCCTACTCCAGTGTGGTGGTGGTAGATTGCCTCTTGGGCTGAGGATGAACAGTACAAGGGGAAGAACAGCCTCCTGAGGAGAGGTGTTCTTGTGCTTGGTGAACTTGAGGGTGTGTGAGGATTGCTCAAGGTGAGATTTCTCTTTTTCCCTCTGTGGTGGCTAGTCCTATTTATAGAGGCCCCGGTCCTCTTCCCAAATATTGAGCGGGAAGGGATCCCACAACGGCCAATTTTAAAGGGGACAACTAGTACAGCTTATCCTGACAAAAGTAGTCTTCGCCTACCAAAGGTGAAAGTGCAACTATCCCTGGGTTGTTTTGGTAATTCCTAACAACATATAGCTCAGTGAGCTAATGCTATTCCAAGATAAATATTTCAGGAAAGCTCAATGATTGGCATGGCATGGATTAGAAAGTGGACCCTTCAAAATGCTAAGGACAAAAGATTGGCTCAAGCTCAAAGCACAAGACTCTATATTTTCTATTTTAGTGATCCAAGATCACATTGAGTCTATAGGAAAAGCCAATACTATTAAGAAGGGATGAGGTGTTGCTTAATGAGGTTCCTGCTCAAAATGCTTAGTGATATGCTCCAAAACCCTCCACTACTTTCTCACATCCACATATGTCCCAAACCAAAAAGTCCAACTCGGCCCACCGAAATTTCATATCCAGAGCCACCGAGTTCAGTTGACATAGCCACTGCCAGAAACCCTAGTCTTTTCGGTCTCACCGATAGGGATCTCGGTCTCACCGAGATGGGATTGTAATCTCTCTGTTTCCCTTCATAACGTTTCGGTCAAACCGAGATGAGCGATCGGTCCCACCGAGATTGCAATGCAAACACTCTGTGTCCTTTTTGTAACGTTTCGGTCAAACCGAGATGAGCGAATCGGTCCCACCGAGTTTGCCTGACCAACTCTCTGTTAGTCTATTAGCAAAATTGGTCCCACCGAGTTTGTGTAATCAGTCTCACCGAGATTACGTTATGCCCTAACCCTAATGATATTGGTCCCACCGAGTTGACATGTCGGTCCCACCGAGAATCCTAACGTTCACATTTTGAACTAAATCGGTCCGACCGAGTTCCATGATTCGGTCCCACCGAGTTTGGTGATTTGTGTGTAACGGTTAGATTTTGTGTGGAGGCTATAAATACCCCTCCACCCACTCTTCATTCGTGGAGAGAGCCATCAAAACATGCCTACACTTCCAACACATATTTTCTGAGAGAGAACCACCTACACTTGTGTTGAGGTCAAGATATTACATTCCAACCACATAAATCTTGATCTCTAGCCTTCCTCAAGTTGCTTTCCACTCAAATCTTGTTTCCACCAAATCCAAATCCTGTGAGAGAGAGTTGAGTGTTGGGGAGACTATCATTTGAAGCACAAGAGCAAGGAGTTCATCATCAACACACCATTTGTTACTTCTTGGAGAGTGGTGTCTCCTAGATTGGCTAGGTGTCACTTGGGAGCCTCCGTCAAGATTGTGGAGTTGAACCAAGGAGTTTGTAAGGGCAAGGAGATCGCCTACTTCATGAAGATCTACCCTAGTGAGGCAAGTCCTTCGTGGGCGACGGCCATGGTGGGATAGACAAGGTTGCTTCTTTGTGGACCCTTCGTGGGTGGAGCCCTCCGTGGACTCGCGCAACCATTACCCTTCGTGGGTTGAAGTCTCCATTAGCGTGGATGTACGATAGCACCACCTATCAGAACCACGGATAAAAAATCTCCATTGTCTCCCTCAAACTCCTCCCTTTACCTTCATATGCAATTGTTTTACATTCCGCTGCTATACTCTTAGAATTGCATGTGTAGGTTGATTGCTTGACTTGTGCTAAGTTGCCAAAATCTGCCAAGAACTAAAATTGGGAAAAGGCTAGTTTTTTATTTGGTCAAGTAGTCTAATCCCCCTCTAGACATAATTTCGATCCTACAAGTGGTATCAGAGATTTGATCTCCATTTGCTTTAATTTCCATAGCTTTTGGTGGTCATAGCCTTGGTTTCACAACCTAGGAGAGTATGGCGTCTAGCGAGGGAAATTACCACCGTAGAGGTCCTTACTTTGATGGTACAAATTTTGCTAGTTGGAAGCATAAGATGAAAATGCATATTCTTGGACATAACCCCGCCGTTTGGGCTATTGTGTATTGGCTTGCAAGGTGAATTCTTTGATGTGAGAGAACCAAACCGTGAAGCTACCGCGGAAGAGTTGAAGATGCTACAATACAATGCTCAAGCTTGTGATATTCTCTTCAATGGATTGTGCCCCGAAGAATTCAACAAAATCAGCCGTCTTGAGAATGCAAAGGAAATTTGGGATACTTTGATTGATATGCACGAAGGTACCGACTCCGTCAAGGAATCCAAATTGGATGTGCTTCAAACTCAACTTGACAAGTTCAAAATGAAGGATGGTGAAGGTGTCGCTGAAATGTACTCTAGGCTTGCTCTCATCACAAATGAGATTGCCGGCTTAGGAAGTGAAGAGATGACCGACAAATTCATCATCAAGAAGATCCTAAGAGCCTTGGATGGAAAATTTGATACCGTGTTCACATTGATCCAAATGATGCCCAATTACAAAGATCTCAAGCCAACGGAAGTCATTGGAAGAATTGTTGCTCATGAGATGTCACTCAAGGATAAGGAAGAGCTTCACAACAAGTCAAGTGGTGCTTACAAAGCCGCGTGTGATGCTCCCACATCATCAAGTGAGAAACAAACCTTCAATGAAGAATTGAGCCTAATGGTAAAGAACTTCAACAAGTTCTACAAGAGTAGAAGCAAAGAAAGAAGTTCCAAGTCAAGGTCCTACAATGACAAAAGATCTTCTAGTCGTGAGCGTAATTGCTACAATTGTGGAAGACCCGGACACTACTCCAATGAGTGTACGGCCCCCTACAAAAGAAGAGAAGATTCTCCCAAAAGAAGAAGTAGAAGAGAAGAATCGCCACCAAGAGAAAGGAGGAGTAGAGATGATCATTATGAATGAAGACCCTCTCGGTGAAGCAAGGACTCAGGAAGGAAGGAAAAGTCATCAAGGAGCTACACAAAAACAAGACATCAAGCTCATGTTGGTGAATGGGTATCCGGCTCTGACTCCGACAATCACTCCGAAAGAAGTTATCACTCCGACTCCAAATATACTCAAGATGAAGGTGTTGCCGGTCTAGCACTTGTGTCAACCAACTCCTATGACATATTTGACTCACCAAATGAAGGAATTGGAAGATGCTTCATGTCCAAGGGTCCAAAGGTAACACATCCCGAGTATGTTGATTTCAATAGTGATGAAGATGATTTGCTAGGTGATGATGATTTACTTGTTGACAACACTAGTGATGAAAACTATGATGAAACGTCAATTAATCATGCTAATCAAGATAAAACGAATGACGATGATAAGAAGGAGATTGAGCGTCTAACTAAAGAACTAAACACTCTTAAGTTAGCTCATGAAACTACCTTGGAAGATCATCGAGAACTTTTAAAGACTCATGATAAGCTATGCTTTGAAAAGCTCAACCTTGAGCAAGAACATGAGTTTTTAAAGGCAATCAATGATGATCTTCCAAAGAAATGTTCTTCTTACATTGCCAAGCGTTTACTCTTGCCTACTTACATGCCACAAGTTAAATCTAGCAACAAGAGCAAGAAAGATTCTTCATCTAGTAGTAACAACAATCATGCTAAATCCAATGTTGTTGCATCTACTAGTTCTCTTGATTCCACTAATGATTCTCTTAGCCAAGTTAAACTTGAGCAAGAAAATAGCTTATTGAAGGGAATTATAGAGAAAGGTTTTTACAAGAGCCTTGCTAGAAGTAAGCAATTTGAGGAAATTGTACGCAAGCAAGGAAGACACCGGAAGAATCAAGGTGTTGGTTTTGAACGAAAGTTCAATGCCAATGGAGTTGAGTGGGAAGAAGATCAATACCCCAAGACCAAGTTTGTTCCTCAACAAGAGAAGTATGATCCTACTTCTTTCAAAGGGACACAAGCTCAAGATGATCTTCCACCACAAGACCACAAGCTAAAAGGCAAGGACAAGCTTCAGAGGAAATTGATGCATTTGAAGAAGCACCTAAGGCCTTGGTCAAGTGGGTTCCCAAGACTACATCAAGATGGTGTGGATCCTGAAGAAGAAGAACTAGAGAGTTCTTGAGGGTGACTCCGCCAACATACTTCACTCTTATCATTTTGGCGAGGACAAGTGCAAACAACTTCCATATCTTGCACTAGTTCAAGGAGTCACAAACCCTCTTGTTGGTAAGACAAGGGACAAGGTAACCTAATGCTTTCATGGACATCATCTTGTGTATGCATCACTCTATGTCTATGGATATCCTTGCTTGTTCCTTGTGGGACTAACCCGTGTAGGTATTGAAAGTGTAACTCACTCCAATGGATTGCTCCGAATGATCTACATCAACATTGAGCATCTATATCTTCAACACCTACATGAAGTCATCATCGACAAAACCCAAGTTTAGTTCATCCCTCTTAGGGGGGTATCACATCTAGGGGAGCTTTACTCTAATCAATTGAGCTAAAGCAACTCTAATGGTGTGAACACAACGATGCTTTATGTAAAAGTGGTAACCCCACTTGTGTTAAACGATGAGTATGACCTATGATCAAATGTTCTCATTTGACTCCTAAGTCAATATACTCATATATAGATGACCTAGTCATCGCCAAATTGCTTGATAGATGCTAGAGTGTTTGTGCATGCTTTGTCACATATTTCATTTGCCATTTTAATTGTGTGAGCATGTTGAATGCATATTTTACTCATTCGAGGACATCCATTTGTTGTTTTGACTGTTTGGCTCTTTCTCTTTTGCCAAATGGATGGACAAGAATGCCTAAGAACTCCATCTAGCTATCTATGTTTTTCTCGTCTCAAACTCTATTCATGCTACATCACAAAGTTTGATCAAGTCAGATTCGAACCACTCTGTGTGAGGAGCACTCGGAGTTCCCGATTCGTCATAGACTTAAACCTCCAAAACCTCTTTGTGCATCTTGGTCTGACCGATTCATCCTTTTCGGTCCTACCGAGATCACTAAGTTGATCTAGGGTTTTCAATCTCGGTGCAACCGATTAGAACCTTTCGGTCACACCGAGTTGTAGTAACTGCTTGCAGTTTTGCATCTCGGTGCCACCGAGTCATTCCACTCGGTCACACCGACAGGGTCAGGTTATATATACCGACGGGACAAATTTTGGAAAAATTTCCGAACCTCCTCGCCCGCGCGTAACCTGCTCTGCCTCCTCGGGTCTCCGGATCGTCCTCTCGTCGCCAGCGACCTCCCGCCGCTGGTCTCCGCCACCATCAACGGCAATCTGCCCCGCCGTTGCCGCCGTAGCAAGTTTGTCGCCGAACTAGGGTATGAACTTGATCTTTGTGCTAATCCTTAACTCTGATTCTTAGCACATTGCTTTGCCATGATTCTTGCCACGATTGAAATCATCCTGTCCAGTGAAAACGTCCCGTAGATTAGTTTTGATTTGAAAATTTAGGGTTAGGTCTCCGCCAAATTCATCTCGGACCGACCGAGTTGTAGAAATCGGTCTCACCGATTTGGCTTAGGCCAGAGCACATGCGTTTTCGCTCTGACCAAAAATTGCAAATCGGTGTGACCGAGTTTGATTCTTTGTGAAACCCTAGCAGTCTCGGTACCACCGAACCGTGACTCGGTCTGACCGAGTTCACTAGTTTAGGTTCCAAAAGCTGCTTCGGTACCACCGAGTTTACAAATCGGTAGATCCGAAATGCTTTCTATGAAGAACTAAAACTAAGTTTTTAAGTCATCTGTTTTGCAAAACTCATGTACTTTGTGATGCTCATCTACTCTACCTCATCTATAACCTATTCACAGGGTCTGCTGTCAGAGTGTTTGCAGAGATGTCTGGCCAGAGTGACAGCCAGAACAAGTCTGAAGAACAGGTGCAGATGAGTGAGGGTTCAGATCCCTCCAGCAGTTATGATGAGGGCAGCAGGAGCACACCAAGCAACCTGCCAAAGGCTGCTACCAGGACAAGGAAGAAGAGAACTTCTGATTCCGAGGATGAAGACTATGTGGCTGTTGAAGATGAAGCCACTTCAAAGAAAAAGGTGCTGAAGAAAGAGTATGGCACAGCTGCTGCAACAAAGCCTGGATTGAAAACAAAGGCTCTAGCAAGAAGACAGCCCATGTCTAAGCCAAGAAAAGTTGCCACAAGTGAAACTATGAAGTTCACCATTGAATCTGAAGAAGAAGCAGCTAGTGAGGATAAGAAGAAGAAGAGGGCCAGAACCACTACTGCCAGAGTTCTTGGCAAGCCCTCAATGAGGAAAGATTCTGAAGAGGAAGAGGAAGAGGATGCTGCACCAGCACCCAAAGCTCAAAAGCTTATGGGGGATGCAACCAGATCCGGGGCTGCTCCGTCTAAGCCCAAATCTGCTCCCAAGGCTGCTGCTTCAGCTCCAAAGCCAAAACCCAAGAGAAGCACTAGGAACAACCCTGCTGAGGAGAAGAACAAGGCCCCAGTGCCTGAAGTGGCTGAAGAAGAAGAAGATGACTCTGTTGTATTGAGGAAGCTGAAACCCAAGATCCCTGACCACACTAATGCACACCCAGTTGCAGAGAACATGAAAATCAAGAAGGATGCAGGATTGAGACTATGGAGACAGTCTGATCCATATGCTATCAGGAGAAGGACTGCTGTGGACTACAGATTTCACACTAAGGAACAGCAGGACTTCTATGAGACAATTCTTCTTGATAAGAAGCCCATTGTGTGTGACATGAGATGGGTTGACTGGGAGTTCATCAAGGAGAATGAGGATCACTTCCCTGGTGTGCTTGATAGCTTCAAGGCATGTGGAGTGGACACTTTTGTTGCCCAGAAGCTCACCAAGTGGAATGATGAGCTCATCATGCAGTTTTACTCCACTGCCCACTTCTATCCAGATGGAAGGATAGTATGGATGTCTGAAGGTACTAGGTACCAGTCTACAGTTGAGGAATGGGCCAAGCTTATCAATGCTCCTGAGGAACATGAGGATGACTTGGATATTTATGCAGAGAAGAAGAAAGACCACAACACTATGGCCAACATGTACAAAGAGATCCCAGATGCTGCTTTGGATACACATAAGTTTAGATCTGTTCACTACTTGTTGTCTGGTCTGCCAACTATCAACTGGATTCTAAGGCACACACTGCTACCAAAGTCAGGTGATCACAAGATGATCAGAGGACATGCAATAAACTTGCTGCATATATTTGATGTCCCACAGAAGTTCAAGGTCATGAGTTTGATTGTTGAGACAATCAAGAGGACTGCTGCTGACCAGAAGAGAAGCTGTGGGTATGCCCCACAAATTCAGGAGCTCATCAACTCAAAGATGGGCAAAGGCTAATACATTTTGGATGAGGAGCACCTGCCCATCTATCCTGAATTTGAAGATAACACAGTGGTGATGAATGAGAATGAACCATCTTCAGCTCAAGCACATGAGAAGAGAGAGAAGGCTAAGGCAGAGAAGGCTGCAAAGATGCCAACAGTAGAGGAGGCATCTCAGATATTCTTGAAGAGCAAGAAAGACTAGCTTGGATATCTGATCCAATCCACCCTGAGGATTGAGAGGGTTTGGCCACCCTGACCAAGAACCAGGAGAGTCTGGAGAGGATCATTGAGCAGAAATTCTATGACCTTGATGTCAAAGTTACAGAGATCCAAACTGCAGTTGAGCAGCTCCAGGAGGAAGTAGAGGAGAAAAAGGGCAAGTCTACCACATATGCTTTTGCTAGAGTGCCCAGAGGACAGAGATCTGCTGTAGTTCCCGTGACAGACACTAGAGCTACAGCATCAGCACCAGCGGCAACAGCTCCAGTTCCACCTCCAGCAGCTACTCCACCAGCTCCAGCTACTTCATCTGAAGCCTTCGTCCTTGGAGTTCTCTCAACACCTCCTACCGAAGATCAAGCCTGAGTGTCATTTAGCACTATGCATTTTTGAACTTTTTGGTAACTTGTTGGCAAAGGGGGAGAAAAATGTATAGATCATAGGCTTCGAGAGAGAGGGTGTTGCTTTTTTCATCTCTCTTGTTATTCTGGTTGAAACTTTGTGTTGTGTGCTTGTGTGAGATAATACTTTATGTCCTTGTGAGATACTTGGTTGATCATGTGTTTTATCATATGCTACCCTTAATGCTTGTTGGATGATATTATCTTTCATATCCTCTTATGATCATTCATTTTGCTTGGTGATGAGTGCATGTGTTTTAATTTCTATCATTTTGAGCGCTCCACCAAGATGTATGTGACATGGAAGAGTAACCCATGATCCTAATCGATTGTGCATTTGCATTCAAAAGCAAATTTTAAATAATGCACAAATTTAGGGGGAGCTCTTGCTTATCACATACTTCTCAAAGCGACGATGTTTCTCAATCTTATTTATCATTCGTCGAAGCTTTGATCTATATGTTGTCATCAATTACCAAAAAGGGGGAGATTGAAAGTGCAACTATCCCTGGGTGGTTTTGGTAATTCCTAACAACATATAGCTTACTGAGCTAATGCAATTCCAAGATAAATATTTCAGGAAAGCTCAATGATTGGCATGGCATGGATTAGAAAGTGGACCCTTCAAAATGCTAAGGACAAAAGATTGGCTCAAGCTCAAAGCACAAGACTCTACATTTTCTATTTTAGTGATCCAAGATCACATTGAGTCTATAGGAAAAGCCAATACTATTAAGAAGGGATGAAGTGTTGCTTAATGAGGTTCCTGCTCAAACTGCTTAGTGATATGCTCCAAAACCCTCCACTACTTTCTCACATCCACATATGTCCCAAACCAAAAAGTCCAACTCGGCCCCACCGAAATTTCATATCCAGAGCCACCGAGTTCAGTTGACATAGCCACTGCCAGAAACCCTAGTCTTTTCGGTATCACCGATAGGGATCTCGGTCTCACCGAGATGGGATTGGAATCTCTCTGTTTCCCTTCGTAACGTTTTGGTCAAACCGAGATGAGCGATCGGTCCCACCGAGATTGCAATGCAAACACTCTGTTTCCTTTTCGTAACGTTTCGGTCAAACCGAGATGAGCGAATCGGTCCCACCGAGTTTGCCTGACCAACTCTCTGTTAGTCTATTACCAAAAATCGGTCCCACCGAGTTTGTGTAATCAGTCTCACCGAGATTACGTTATGCCCTAACCCTAATGATATCGGTCCCACCTAGTTGACACGTCGGTCCCACCGAGAATCCTAACGTTCACATTTTGAACTAAATCGGTCCGACCGAGTTCCATGATTCGGTCCCACCGAGTTTGGTGATTTGTGTGTAATGGTTAGATTTTTTGTGGAGGCTATAAATACCCCTCCACCCACTCTTCATTCGTGGAGAGAGCCATCAGAACATGCCTACACTTCCAACACATATTTTCTGAGAGAGAACCACCTACACTTGTGTTGTGGTCAAGATATTCCATTCCAACCACATAAATCTTGATCCCTAGCCTTCCCCAAGTTGCTTTCCACTCAAATCTTCTTTCCACCAAATCCAAATCCTGTGAGAGAGAGTTGAGTGTTGGGGAGACTACCATTTGAAGCACAAGAGCAAGGAGTTCATCATCAACACACCATTTGTTACTTCTTGGAGAGTGGTGTCTCCTAGATTGGCTAGGTGTCACTTGGGAGCCTCCATCAAGATTGTGGAGTTGAACCAAGGAGTTTGTAAGGGCAAGGAGATCGCTTACTTCGTGAAGATCTACCCTAGTGAGGCAAGTCCTTCGTGGGCGACGGCCATGGTGGGATAGACAAGGTTGCTTCTTCGTGGACCCTTCGTGGATGGAGCCCTCCGTGGACTCGCGCAACCGTTACCCTTTGTAGGTTGAAGTCTCCATCAACGTGGATGTATGATAGCACCACCTATTGGAACCACGGATAAAAAATCTCCGTGTCAACATTGTGTTTGCTCCCTCAAACTCCTCCCTTTACCTTCATATGCAATTGTTTTACATTCTGCTGCTATACTCTTAGAATTGCATGTGTAGGTTGATTGCTTGACTTGTGCTAACTTGCCAAAATCTGCCAAGAACTAAAATTGGGAAAAGGCTAGTTTTTTACTTGGTCAAGTAGTCTAATCCCCCCCCCCCCTCTAGACATACTTTCGATCCTACAAAAGGCTCTGGTGGTGACGCCGCCTTGGGCTCCACGGTGACCTCCGTCTTGTCGTCCTGCTGGTTGATAACCCACAAGTATAGGGGATCGCAACAGTTTTCAAGGGTAGAGTATTCAACCCAAATTTATTGATTCGACACAAGGGGAGCCAAAGAATATTCTCAAGTATTAGCAGTTGAGTTGTCAATTCAACCACACCTGGATAACTTAATATCTGCAGCAAACTATTTAGTAGCAAAGTAATATGGAAGTAACGGTAACGGTAGCAAAAGTAATATTTTTGGGTTTTGTAGTGATTGTAACAGTAGCAACGAAAAGTAAATAAGCGAAGAACAATATGTGAAAAGCTCGTAGGCATTGGATCGGTGATGGAGAATTATGCCAGATGCGGTTCATCATGTAACAATCATAACATAGGGTGACACAGAACTAGCTCCAATTCATCAATGTAATGTAGGCATGTATTCCGAATATAGTCATATGTGCTTATGGAAAAGCACTTGCATGACATCTTTTGTCCTACCCTCCCATGGCAGCGGGGTCCTAACGGTGGGATATTAAGGCCTCCTTTTAATAGAGTACCGGACCAAAGCATTAAAACATAGTGAATACATGAACTCCTCAAACTATGGTCATCACCGGGAGTGGTCCCGATTATTGTCACTTCGGGGTTGCCGGATCATAACACATAGTAGGTGACTATAGACTTGCAAGATAGGATCAAGAACTCACATATATTCATGAAAACATAATAGGTTCAGATCTGAAATCATGGCACTCGGGCCCTAGTGACAAGAATTAAGCATAGCAAAGTCATAGCAACATCAATCTCAGAACATAGTGGATACTAGGGATCAAACCCTAACAAAACTAACTCGATTACGTGATAAATCTCATCCAACCCATCACCGTCCAGCAAGCCTACGATGGAATTACTCACGCACGGCGGTGAGCATCATGAAATTGGTGATGGAGGATGGTTGAGGATGACGACGACGACAGATTCCCCTCTCCGGAGCCCCGAACGGACTCCAGATCAGCCCTCCGGAGAGAGTTTAGGGCTTGGCGGCGGCTCCGTATCGTAAAACGCGATGAACCTTTCTCTCTGATTTTTTCCTCCCCGAACACGAATATATGGAGTTGGAGTTGAGGTCGGTGGAGCAACAGGGGGCCCACGAGGCAGGGGGCGCGCCCAGGGGGCAGGCGTGCCCCCACCCTCATGGACAGGTGGTGGTCCCCTGGCCTTGATTCTTTCGCCAATATTTTTAGTATTTTCCAAAAATAAGTTCCGTGGAGTTTCACGTCATTCCGAGAACTTTTGTTTCTGCACATAAATAACACCATGGCAATTCTGCTGAAAACAGCGTCAGTCCGGGTTAGTTCCATTCAAATCATGCAAGTTAGAGTCCAAAAGAAGGGAAAAAGTGTTTGGAAAAGTATATACGGCGGAGACGTATCAACTCCCCGAAGCTTAAACCTTTGCTTGTCCTCAAGCAATTCAGTTGATAAACTGAAAGTGATAAAGAAAAACTTTTACAAACTCTGTTTGCTCTTGTTGTTGTAAATATGTAAAGCCAGCATTCAAGTTTTCAGCAAAGATTATAACTAACCATATTCACAATAACACTTAGGTCTCATGTTTACTCATATCAATGGCATAATCAACTAGCGAGCAATAATAATAAATCTCGGATGACAACACTTTCTCAAAACAATCATGATATGATATAACAAGATGGTATCTCGCTAGCCCTTTCTGAGACTGCAAAACATAAATGCAGAGCACCTTTAAAGATCAAGGACTGACTAAACATTGTAATTCATGGTAAAAGAGATCCAGTCATAGTCATACCCAATATAAATTAACAATAATGAATGCAAATGACAGCAGTGCTCTCCAGCTGGTGCTTTTTAATAAGAGGGTGATGACTCAACATGAAAGTAAATAAATAGGCCCTTCGCAGAGGGAAGCAGGTATTTGTAGAGGTGCCAGAGCTTGATTTTAAAGTAGAGATAAATAATATTTTGAGCGGCATACTTTCATTGTCAACATAACAACCAAGAGATGGCGATATCTTCCATGCTACACACATTATAGGCGGTTCCCAAACAGAATGGTAAAGTTTATACTCCCCCTCCACCAACAAGCATCAATCCATGGCTTGCTCGAAACAACGAGTGCCTCCAACTAACAACAGTCCCGGGGGAGTTTTGTTTGCAATTATTTTGATTTGGTTTGCATAAAGCATGGGACTGGGCATCCCGGTGACCAGCCATTTTCTCGTGAGTGAGGAGTGGAGTCCACTCCTCTTGAGAATAACTCGCCTAGCATGGAAGATACGGACAACCCTAGTTGATACATGAGCTATTCGAGCATACAAAATAGAATTTCATTTGAAGGTTTAGAGTTTGGCACATACAAATTTACTTGGAATGGCAGGTAGATACCGCATATAGGAAGGTATGGTGGACTCATATGGAATAACTTTGGGGTTTAAGGGATTGGATGCACAAGCAGTATTCCTGCTTAGTACAAGTGAAGGCTAGCAAAAGACTGGGAAGCGACCAACTAGAGAGCGACAACAGTCATGAACATGCATTAAAATTAATAAACATTGAGTGCAAGCATGACTAGGATATAATCCACCAAGAACATAAATATCGTGAAGGCTATGTTGATTTGTTTCAACTACATGTGTGAACATGTGCCAAGTCAAGCCACTTGAATCATTCAAAGGAGGATACCACCCCATCATACCACATCACAACCATTTTAATAGCATGTTGGCACGCAAGGTAAACCATTATAAGCTCCTAGCTAATTAAGCATGGCATAAGTAACTATAATCTCTAATTGTCATTGCAAACATGTTTATTCATAATAGGCTGAATCGAGAACGATGAACTAATGATATTTACAAAAACAAGAGAGGTCGAGTTCATACCAGCTTCTCCCATCTCAATCAGTCCATCATATATCGTCATAATTTCCTTTCACTTGCACGACCGAACGATGTGAATAATAATAATAGAGCACGTGCATTGGACTAAGCTGGAATCTGCGAGCATTCAATAAACAGGAGAAGACAAGGCAATATGGGCTCTTGGTTAAATCAACAACAATGCATATAAGAGCCACTTCAACAATTTCATTATGGTCTTCTCCTATCGACCCACAAAGAAAATAAAAGAAATAAAACTATTTACACGGGAAAGCTCCCAACAAGCAAAAGAAGAACAGGAAATATTTTTGGGTTTTCTTTTAATTATTACTACTACAGCAAGAAAGTAAACTAGCTAAAAGCTACAACTAATTTTTTTTCGTTTTCTTAAGATTTATCAAACACACAAGAAGAAAGCAAGAAAAAGGAAAATAAACTAGCATGGGTATTACAGTGAAAGAGTATGAGCACCGACATCTAGCGATGAGTGTGTAAACATAAATGTAATGTCGATGGGAAATACGTACTCCCCCAAGCTTAGGCTTTTTGCCTAAGTTGGTTTATTGCCACGGATGGCCTGGCGGATATCCAAAGTTATAGCTGGGGTCGTACTGCGATGAAGAAGCCCCTGATTGCCACTGGTTGGCAATCATCTCCGGATCCCACTGGTAATTAGACTGTCGTGGAGGATCAAATTGTGGTTCCGGCTCTGGCTCTGTGGCTGACGTAGGGTTCCGGTAGGCATGAATGGCCGCCAGCGGAACGAGATACTGGCCTGCAGATAAATCAAACAAGGAAGGAGCAGGCAAGGTAATAGTCTCAGGGTGATGTTTATCAAAGAACAATTTGTATTTAAGCGCCCTTTCCCTGTTCTTAACAATAAAATCATGCGCTACCATACTCTTATAATCTAAATAAACAGTGGGCAGCAATTTTTCTTCTTTTTCATACTGCCTAATAGGTATGTTGTAATATGCAGCAAGGCGTGAAGCATAGACACCTCCAAAGATGGGGCCCTTTGTACGGTTCAGACTTAACCGTTTGGCAATAATACCGCCCATACTAACAGAGTCATCGCGGAATAAACCATGGAACAAAATAATAATATCAGGAACACTAAGGTTTCCACAGTTTCCGCGACCAATTAAGAAACGACTAGCAAATATTGCAAAGTAGCATAAAACAGGAAAATGTATGCTAGTGATTCTTGCATTGGAAACCTTCCTAGTTTCCCCTATAGTAATAGTATCAATAAACCCGTCCACATCTTTACGATGTGGTTCCTCTAAGCTACCCTCGAAAGGTATTTTGCAAACCCTGCAAAATTCATCTAGTGACATCTTCTTAACCACATCATATAAATGAAACTCTACTGAAGGAGGTGATTCCTTAGGATAATAGTAGAAGTTTTACACAAAAATATTGGTGAGTAAGAGATACTGTTCGCGTTGGTCGCGGAGGAAGTCGGTGAGGCCTACATTCTTAGTCAATTCATAAAAATCATCATAAATCCCGGCTGCTCTCAAGAAATCATCGGAAGGCCATTCACACGGCCGAACCTCCGCGGTGCGAGGCAGATTATATTTGGGCCTCTCTGCTTCTTCACTTTGCTTTTCCTTCGAGCTTCGGCTCAATGAGCCCCTCAAAAATCTCTTCATTATTTTCTGAAAAATTCTGAAATTTTTAGTAACTTCAAATAAAAGTGAATGAAGCTCAACAAAATTGATAGCAACTACTCCTACAAGTGCCTAGGGCTTATATCATGCATTAGAACTACTTGGAACCATATAAATTTGACATGCAAGCTCAAGAACATGGTCACCTAGGCAGCACAAATTTGCAATGAATAAAGCACTAGAACAAAAACTAATTGGACCAATGGAGGAGTCACATACCAAGGAACAATCCCCCAAAGCAGTTTTGTGAGAGGTGCTTTGAGCAAGGAGATCGAAAATCGCAGCAAAATGAGCTAGAACTCGTGCTTGAGCTGGATGATGATTTTTTTGGGAGGAAGAAGAAGTGTGTGGGTGCAGGAATAAGTGGAGGGGAGCCACCATCACTACAAAAAAAAGACACATCCGTGACATTTTGGGCCGAACGAAAATTTTTTCTGTCATACATATGACACTTCTATGACGATAATTGTGACAAAACCCGGTATCATCATAGATGTGGTGCGCTCCTACTTCTATGACAAAAAATCATGACAGAAAATGGGCTTTTCGTCCTGGGCGGGCCGGAGACGCAGCTGCATGACATTCTTTGGGCCGTACATGACGGAAAAAACCGTGGTAGAAGCGAGGGCGAGGAAAATTTTGGGGAGTTCCCGGTTACGGTGGGAGGTCGGGGGCCGAGCGATGCGCGTTTCTCTCGTACACGTACGCGCGTGTGTGCGAGGCGTTGGCTCTAACTGAACCCGAGCGAGGCGTTGGGCTCTAACTGAACCCGAGTGATTGCACTGCAGGCTACGCGTTACTGAACCCGAGCGATCAACCGATGGCTGTTAACTGAACCCGATCGAGCGATTCCTTCGCTACTGCTGCTAACTGAAGCCGATCGATGCTGCCTCTGGATGAACAGTGAGCATTGCTGGGGGGTTGGATGAACAGTTCCCGGTGGGGGTGGATGAACAGGACCCCGTGGTGTTGCCTCTGGATGAACAGGACCCCGATCGATCGAGCCGGTTGGGGCTGGATGAACAGGACCCCGTGAAGGGCAGGATGAACAGGACCACCCCGTGGAGGGCAGAATGAACATTAGACGGTGGAGGGCTGGATGAACAGTAGCCCATGGAGGGGTGGTTGAACAGGAGCCCGTGGAGAGGGCTGGTTGAACAGTAGCCGGTGGAGTAGCGCGTGGTGGAGGTTGGATGAACAGGAGCCCGTGGATGAACAGTCGCAGGTGGAGGCTGGAGGAGGTCGACGGTGGATGAACAGTAGCCCGTGGAGGCGGGAGGGGGTCGACAGTGGAGATGAACAGTGTCAGGTGGAGTCCCGTTTTGCGGTACGCCACACCCCTCCCGATGAATAGGACCCCCGTTTCGACCGTAGCGCTCCAACACAAGTCCGTTTCCTCCGTTTTGCGGTACGCCACACCCCTCCCGATCAACAGGACCCCCGTTTCAACCATAGGAGGTCCGTTTCCTCCGTTTTGCGGTACGCCAGACCCCTCCCGATGAACAAGATCCCGTTTCAAACGTGGCCGGTCGAACACAAGGCTGTTTCCTCCGTTCTGCGGTACGCCAGGCCTCGTTTCCATCGGCTGTTCCGTCCAAGCCCTCCCGATGAATACGACGACGTATTCCGTTCCGACCCAGCTGGTTGGCTCCCCATGAACACGACGACGACGATGTTTCTCCGTTCTGACCCAGCCATGTACACGAGCCCTGGCCGTACGTATGCGCGAGTAGGCGTTCGAGACCCTGCCCGTATGTACGTACGTGGCCGTATTTTCTTTCTTGCACACTGGTCGCTGTACGTACGTGTACATGCTACGTGCGCGCCTCTACTACGACACGTGCGCGCCTCTACATCGACCAGTATGTACGTACACGTTCGCGACCAGAATGACAATGCTACGTACGCTTCGACCAGGTGGGTCCCGACTGTCAGGCACTTCCTTGCCCGCGAAGATGTAGCTGGTGGGTCCTAGCAGTCAGGGGGGCGAATTGTTTTTTTTTTGCCTGGACGCACTTCCTTGCGTGCGAAGATGTAGCTGGTGGGTCCCAGCAGTCAGGGGGAAACGTTTTTTTCGTGAAATACAGTGGCCCGTCCGGTGGGTCCCAGCTGTCAGTTGGAGGAATCATTATTTTTCGTGTAATAAGGAGGCACTTCCTTGCTGCGGCCGTGGACCCAGCTGTCAGCCTCTCCACGTACAGTCCACGTCCGATGGAAGTCGTTCCTTGACCACGTTGACCACGCCGTGCCAAGAGCACCAGGGCGGTGGATGACGGCGAGGCCTAGGAAGGGGACGACGGGGAGCCGGGGAAGACGCGGCAGTGGAAGCCCGCGCGGGGAGGAGTACGAGGGTTCACTAGTTCGGCTGCGGTGTGAGGCTGCCATCGCCGCAGGGCCTGGCCAGCGGTGGGAATAGTAGGGGCGGTGAGGCCTCCACGGCAGCACAGCCGGCCACGGGAGGCAGGAGCATGCGGCACGACCGGCGCTGCTTTGGGCGGCTGGAGCAAGAAGACCAGAGGTTGAAGAAGCACTACAGCCATTGGATGGACATCGTACGGTCACTGGAGCTAGAATCGTTCATATTGACTAAAGTTGACAAAGGCCCCCGTCCCAGTCAACTTAGTAGGCCCACAAGTCAGCCTCCCACCATGGTGGGTCCCAGCTAGCAGGGGGAGTATTCATTTTTTTGTGCGTAATAAGGAGGCACTTCCTTGCGTGCGAAGATATAGCTGGTGGGTCCGAGCTGTCAGTGGCGATAACTTTTTTTCGCGAAATACAGAGGCCCTTTCGATGGGTCCCTGATGTCAGGTGGAGGAATCATTATTTTGCGCGTAATAAGGAGGCATTTCCTTGCGTGCGGCCGTGGACCCAGCTGTCGGCCTCTCCACGTACAGTCCACTTCAGATACATGTCGGTCGTTGACCACGTTAACCAGGCCGCGCCGAGAGCACCAGGGCGGTGGATGACGGCGAGGCCTAGGAAGGGAATGATACGGAGGCAGGGAAGACTCGGCAGTTGTTTCCCACGCGGAGGGGAGTATGACTGTACGAGGGTTTACTGGTTCGTCTGCCGTCGCCGGAGAATAACAGCAGGTGTGGGTGAGTAGAGGGATGGCTAGGCCAGCGATGGGAGTACGGTGGGGCGGTGAGGCCTGCACGGCAGCAGAGCCGGACGCGGGGAGGAGGGAGTAGGCAGTCCCGCCGGCGCTTGTTTGAGCGGCTGGAGCAGGAAGAGCAGAGATTGAAGAAGCACGACGGCCGTTGGATGGCCATCCAACAGTCACTGCTTGTGCGTCAACCTTTTTTTTAGGAAAGCCTCAAATCTGTGGAAAACAGCATACAGCCCATCTGCCATTATTTCTAATAATTTACAGCCCATTTGCTAATTATTAAGGTTTTTTTGGAGCCCATATTCTTTTTGTTAGCATTACAGCCCATATTGTGGCCACGGTTAAAAAATTATACGAAATTTTGCATATTTCGATGCGGTCCGAACTGTTTTTAATCCCGAAATTTTGACTCACATTCAAACTAATTTTAAAAATAAATGTATATCAATATAAAATCCAACAAATTCTCCACGCATAAAAATTAATGTAATTTAAAATCTTGAAATGAAAAAAAAAAGATATTTGAAACTAATTGCCGGTTTGATGTGTTTTAAAAATGTACAGCCCATTTCTCATTACTGATGGGCCATTTTCTCGGCCAGCCGAATGAAAGCTCTCCTTGTCTTGAAAGATTTGCAGCCCAACAGGCCTGACAAAGCGACTTACTTGGCAAATCACAAAAAAACTGGGTTGTGGCCGTGGACCCAACTGTCAGCCTCTCCACGTACAGTACTCTTTCGATGGAAGTCATTCCTTGACCACGTTGACCACGCCGCGCGGAGAGCACCACGGCGGTGGACGACGGCGAGGCCTAGGAAGGGGACGACGCGGAGCCGCGAAGACGCGGCAGTGGAAGTCCGCGCAGAGAGGAGTACGAGGGTTCACTGGTTCGGCTGCGGTGTGAGGTTGCCGTCGCCGCAGGGCCTGGCCAGCGGTGGGAATAGTAGGGGCGGTGAGGCCTCCGCGGCAGCACAGCCGGCCACGGGAGGCAAGAGCATGCGGCACGACCGGCGCTGCTTTGGGCGGCTGGAGCAAGAAGACCAGAGGTTGAAGAAGCACTACGGCCATTGGATGGACATCGTACGGTCACTGGAGCTAGAATCGTTCATATTGACTAAGTTGACAAAGCCCTCCGTCCCCGTCAACTTAGTAGGCCCACAAGTCAGCCTCCCACCATGGTGGGTCCCAGCTAGCAGGGGGAGTATTCATTTTTCTGTGCGTAATAAGGAGGCACTTCCGGTGGGTCCGAGCTGACGGCGGGGGGAACGTTTTTTTCGCGAAATACGGTGGTCCGTCCGGTGGGTCCCAGCAGTCAGGGGCAAATGTTTTTTTCGCGAAATACGGTGGCCCGTCCGGTGGGTCCTAGCAGTCAGGGGGGAAACGTTTTTTCCGCGAAATACTGGTGGCCCGTCCGGTGGGTCCCTGTTGTCAGGTGGAGGAATAATTATTTTGCGCGTAATAAGGAGGCACTTCCTTGCGGCTGCCGTGGACCCAGCTGTCAGCCTCTCCACGTATAGTACTCTTCCGATGGAAGTCGGTCGTTGACCACATTGACCATGCCGCGCCGAGGGCACCACGGCGGTGGACGACGGCGAGGCCTAGGAAGGGGACGACGCGGAGCCGGGGAAGACGCGGCAGTGGATGCCCACGCGGAGAGGAGTACGAGGGTTCACTGGTTCGGCTGCGGTGTGAGGCTGCCATCGCCGCAGAATAACAGGGGGAGTGGGTGAGTGGAGGGATGGCCTGGCCAGCGGTGGGAGTAGTATGGGGACGGTGAGGCCTCTGCGGCAGCACAGCCGGCCACGGGAGGCAGGAGCATGCGGCATGACCGGCGCTGCTTTGGGCGGCTGGGGCAAGAAGACCAGGTTGAAGAAGCACTACGGCCGTTGGATGGACATCGTTGACCATGCCGCGCCGAGAGCACCAGGGCGGTGTACGACGGCGAGGCCTATGGAGGGAACGATACGGAGCCGGGGAAGACACGGCAGTGGCTGCCCACGCGGTGGAGAGTACGAGGGTTGACTGGTTCGGCTGCCGTCGCCAGAAAATAACAGGAGGTGTGGGTGAGTAGAGGGATAGACAGGCCAGGGATGCGAGTATGATGGGGCCGTGAGGCCTGCCCGGCAGCACTGCTGGCCACGGGAGGCGGGAGCAGGCAGTTCCGACAGTGCTAGTTTGGGCGGTTGGGGCAGGAAGATCACAGACTGAAGAAGCACGATTGCCGTTAGATCGACATCTAACGGTCTGATGCTAGTAGAGTCGATTGTTGACTAAGTTTCTTTTTTGAGAAACCTTGTGTACGCATGCACTTAGTAGGCCCACAAGTCAGCCTCCAAATCTGTGGCAGACAACATAAAGCCCATTTGCTATTTTTTATAATTTGCAGCTCATTTGCTAATTCTTAAGTAATTTATTACAGCCCATTTTCTGCCCAGGACCACGGTCAAAAAGTTCAACCTTATTTTGCATATTTCGGTGGAGTCCGAACTGTTGTAATCCCGAAATGATAAAAAAAAATTTAAGAACTTATTGATTTGCCAAAAAAATCGTTTTGTTTTTGTAAGCAAATAAGACGTGGGACAATTGAGTTGGTTTAAGGGAAAACCAGTGGTAAAAAAATCAGCGCTGGGTGGGGAAAAAACCACAAAAATAAGGATGTAAATATGAAAAGGGAATTTTATGTGTTTTCAATATAATGATACATGTATATGAACTAGTAAAACTATAGGTAGAGATTAGAAAACGGATGTAGGACATGCGTTTCAAGAGGAAAATAGAACTGGGATGTGTGTTTGATTCAGTAAAAAAACTGCCTGCGGATGTTGTAAGACAAAATATAACTAACGCTGGCGGGCCAGAGGCCAGTAGATACCTGCCGGATCTTTGTGCCCCGTTGTCGTCATGGGCTGGGCCTGTTAAAAATAAAACCAACCCTGGGCAGTCTACAGCCCAGTTGAAACTTGCTCGACCTGAAAAAACAATATACGTGCTCAATAAACGAGAGAATTTTGCAAGTACAGACTGATAACTGGGATGCAGCACGGATATTTTTTTTATCGTGATAATAAGTGCATGCACTTGTTTCGAAAAAATTGGAGAACTGGGAATTCGAACGGCGGGTGCTTATGCTACCCATCAAATAAAAATCAGGTGCCTGAAAATTCATTTCTAAACAAATGATTCAGCTTTATATCCACGTCGACCCTCGGCATGATGGTTGGAAGCAAATGCAAGTTCATACCAAAAGACCATTAACAACAATACCAACTTGCGGACGACAAGGTAGTACAACTACCAATACCAAACTAACTTATAATCTTTTTACCCCTGGCCCTAGTGTTCATCTGGTAGAAAATCTTGCAGAGGACCAGCTCCCGCTCCTTCTCTTGCTCCAGGTCTCCGAGGTGGTACTGGTGCATCACCCAGTTGGTCCTCTGCTGGTCGAAGTTCTTGTTGGTGTGCAGCACCAGAACCTTTTTTGCTGCCCGTCTTGCCGGCCGTTGACCATCACCGGCAAGGTATTGCCGGTCTTGTGCCACATCGCGTGCATGCCGCACTCCGACTGTATCTTGCGACGCGTCCACGTGCCCCTTTTGAACGCCCTGGAATTGCGCTGGAAGAAATGCTTCCTTAGGCCACTCAGTGTGATACCTGCAGTATTGTGGAATACAGGTTTTAGTGTACCTAGTTGGCATTTTCATAACATCTTTGGCATGTTGCAGTCACTTGTTTCACTTTTTATTAACTGTCAAATTGTAATTGCTTCACCAGGTCTGCGTCTAAAAAGAAAAATAGAGCTATAAACAAAGGAATATGTTTGTGCAAGTAGACGGCCGATGGGTGTCTTACCTGGAAGTTTCTCAGGTTGGGTGTAGCATATGCCGTGCTCTCTGTCGATGGTTGGTATGAACAAATCGATGAGAGACTGAAATCTCGTGCTGTCAGCACTCACTTTGGCCTCAAGGTGCTCGATCAGCTCCTGATCCGTGGGATCGAACTTGACGCCAGCCGGCAGCACCGGCCAATCCTTCTTTGACTTGCATCGGTAATTCCAGTTATATGGTACTCAATGTATGATCAATCGACTGTTTTAAGTGAATGATGAAAGATTTCGACAGATAAGTGGTACTCCAAATCTGAAGTCCAGAATACCCGAACACGCCGCCGGGATTCTTGTGTCACCTCACACGCAGCGTGTTGTCACGTCAATTCAATGTGTGGACATGATGAATAATTTGACCGACGTATACTAGTACTGCTACTGTACTACTTACTAGTCGTATTTAGTGTCACAATTTATACATAGGTTTAACTAACAAGTACGCACTTGAAGCCTAACTGATATATATATGGCTTCTGCACAGCATCTCCATCATCATTATCAGTACATCCTACGCAGGTGAGTTAGGATGCACTTGATCCCAGGAAGGTATCTATCCTTCAAACAGGGCCCATATGTCAGTTAATGGAGGACAGAGGTGCGTAGGCGTATTTGCGGAAGCGTGCTCTACTGGCAAACATGATGGCAGTACTGGGTAAGGCTGATTTAGTAACACCAACACGCTGGTTCAGCTTATTAATTACGTGTCCCATCTACTGCAGCGTGTATTGTCACTTCACTGCGAAGACTAGTTGAATAGTTCTCTCTGACCGAGATGGGGAATAATGGATCGCGAGGACTTCCTTTCTACAGTATCCCTATGCATCTACGCTCACTTCACTCATTTTGCTCCGTACCAAGTCACTTGTTGAAATCTGTAGAAAGACAAATACTCCGTATTTGGGAACAGAGGGAGGCTTTTACTCCATACTATTTGGGAACAGAGGGAGTATCACCATATGGAGGGAACAGAGGAAGCTTGAAATATGAACATGTCAATGGGAGGGAGTAAGCCCCATGCATGCATGCAACATGCAACACTCACACGTACACATGGACGCACGCCACGCACCCATGCGGCACACAGCACACGACGCAACACACACGCTCACGCTCAAGTGCTCAACCTACTCCCTACGTCCGTGAAAGACTGTACATTTAGAGATTTACACATTGACCAGGGCATAATTAAAGCCCAAAAGTAGCAGACTTATGTGTGCATGCGACCATTGAGATAAGAAGATTAAATGAAGGCCGTTGCATGCTGTAATTAAGGATAGACATGTAGCCTATACCTACAGCACAAGTTGGTGCATTAGTCAATCAATATCGATTTAGATTAAAGGCTAAATGCATTGGAAGTGTAGGTGTACATCATGTACTGCACTCTTTGTTTTATAGCCGATGTACACTCTTCATTGGAAGACCAAGGTAGGACACGTGCATGCACTCACATACACAGCCAGGGCGGTTCACGCGCAAGGGTTGGACTCGTGTCGCGCCTGCGTAAAGTTTTGTTTAACTGATTTCTTTGCTCTGCCAACTGACAGGTGGGACCTAGAAACCAGGTGACAATTTAACCAGTCAACAAAGTGCCACGTCGACTATGTGGCCGGTCAGTAGGGTGCAATACGGTGCTCTACGATGAGCTAGTGATCGTATAATAGCCGCAAAACTATATGTAGTGACCGTAAAGAGCGTATTGTTACATACGTTGATCGCCAGTGTATTTTTCTCGTTTCAAATTAAGCCATATTAATCGGAAAGGACGCAGTATGGACTACTACTACTAGTACTAGTACTGCTTTGATGTGTCCCGTCAACTCGCCGAACGAGGAGAAGCTTGCTTACTACGCCTCTCCCTCGCCCACGCGCGCAGTGGTTTGCAGGACGAGGAGAGGGTTTTGACTACAGCGCCCTCTCCCTCTCCCTCGCCCTCGCCCTCGCGGTGGACGTGCAGCAACTCAATCGGTGTCATATTGCCAGAAGCATATTGTACTGTAGTATCATCATTGTTGGACCTTCCGAAGAGGCGAAGAGCCAAGTGCAAGGTTCACACGAGTATGAACTACTGAACCTCCCGAAGAGGCAAAGAGCCAAGCGCAAGGTTTTATAGGAGTTGTCGTCCTAGTAGGAGTGTACTACAACTATAGCGAACGATGCTACTGTATGATGCCGCCACGTCACGTATATCCAAAGCTGTGCCACCTTTTTTTCTCAAAGAGCGTGTTGGAGCCCGTGCAACAACCACACAAGTTGCACGTATACATAACACATTTACTAGTAATAAATTCTAAAGGACAAAAGCCAGTATGCCACACAAGTTCATCTCCAATTCATGTGATAAATTTGTGCACGACTAGTCTACATATATTCACAGCGCTACCGTTCACATTACCGTACTCCACTTACACGTTATAGATGGGCTACATGTCCTCCTCCAAGTTCCAGTCCCAGGTGTTCTTCATGGATGGCACGATCCATAGCGGTGGGCAACGGGAATCATTGTCGCGGCTTTCTAGTCCGGTTCCACACGATGGAGACTCATCCAAGCTGAAGCGGCATAAATCAGGGATAGCGTGTCCCAGCATGACGTTCATCCGGCGGTGCGCACTGAAGACACAACCATGCTTCATGAACGGCAGGCCTTCCGTGTCGTGCACGGAAGGTGGCATCTGCTTCACAATGGGGTAGCTGTCCCCGATGAAAAGCGAGTACTCTCCAAGAGTGTTCCTCGGCACCCACGTAGCATCACGGCGGTCAAACTCGGCACCGTTCATCTGGTACACGCGGCATCCCAGATCTGGACACATGGTGACGTACATAGTCAAGGTCCATGCATAATAATGTTGTGCTCAAATATGGCGGTCAGTAATACTGTGCAGCAAATAGTACTACTCCGGTAGGGGTACAAATCTGCCGCCGCCAACATGCGCCAGCCTCTGCCGTTACTGCCTCTTGCATTGATGGCAATCCTTATGTCGAACACCGCGATGAGATAGTAATCGTCGTAGCCGCGTCGCTTTGTCGGCAGGTCCGCAATTGCTATCTTCTTCAATCTCATGTAGGCATCATCATACGTATTCAAGCCGAGCCAGTCCGGAAGGCCGATCCCAATGGTGGAGAAGGGGTCTACCGGAACAGCCGCACTGCTGTGGATGTTGTGCAAAATGATGGTGGTATCCGGCCGGAGGTATGCAAGCCAATCTTCGTTGGCACCGACCCAGACCAATATATAAGACGGTGGGCAGCGGAGAAATTATGGGATGGAAATGGAATAACTAAGTACTACATGATCAAACTCCATTACTGACCTGCTCATCGGACAAAATCCGACTACCTCTCAACGTCGGCAACTCTAGCGGAGTCAACGTGCAACCATGGCCAGGGAGCGGTGGACTGTTCGAAGGATTGTCCCATAGAAGAACCTTCTCCTCGAGGACGCATGGAAGACCAACAAGCATGGCCTTTTCCCAAGCCTGTTTAAGCAGCGTCTTGAAAAAGTTGGTGCAGGAAGCACCGAGTCTTGCGGCGGTGAGGACGTCGGAGCGGCGTGCGATTTCTCCCAGAGGATCGTCGTCCAAGGTCTCCCAGCCCCGACGAGGAGGAGAACCGCCTGGCGAATCCATGGGTGCAGCGACGAACTGCCTTCTCTTCGGGGGGAGGGGAACTGGCGAGGAGGAGATAAGAGTGTAGTAACCGCAGGGCCTCGTCCCTTCCAACTGTAGATCGTTCCTCAGCGAAGGGGTGAGGCTATTATTTACTACTAGTACTAGCATTATGGAACGTTATGGGATTGCATTATACTGTAAATAATAGCACTAGTAAGAAATTTTTGGCACTAGGTAGTAGTTTTTGGCGTGGATTAAGAAATTTTGGGTATGTTTTTGCCATTTTTTGTACACGCCAACTAGTGTCAAAAAACATCTTACATTATGTGACGGAGGAGTACGTACTCGTACTGTAGCAGTACTAGTACTACTTTTCTCAACTAGTAGTCTGATGTACTGTACTTCTAGTCTAGTCTAGTATAGTGCACCAGTTTTGAACTCTTGAATCTCAAGGCCAAGGAGCTACAGTTGGAAGTGGAGGGTACTACTGTTCTCTAGAACAATCGTTGTACTATCAATGCAGGGGAAGTACACCTGCGTAGTGGCCTAGTGGGTACTCTCGGTGCTCTATTCAGCCGCTCCTCTCACGTAGCTGGCCTACTTAGCCGCTCCTCTCACGCACACACTAGCAGCCTGTTTATCAGCGACGGTTACTGCGGGGGCAGAATATTTGAGTTATTTGATACAGCGAAACTAGGATTTTCGCTTCCATTTGTGGAGGTGTAATGGATCTCGTCGAACTTTGTTAGTAGTTCCTTCTTTATGAATGAGATGAAGCAAAGCTTTTGCCTCCGTTTCAAAAAAAACACGTCAAGAGGAATTTCTTTTATAGTAGAGCCGATAATGGGGTGAAGTCCATGCGTGCAACGCCACAAGCTACAGAGTAGTAGTAGAGCACTTTACGTACAGAGCCATATTGCACAGTTCCCAATGCCCCGCTAGGCTTTTCCGGCTCCTCGGGCTTAATTGGGAGGCGCTAGTTTAAATATGCTACTAGCTGGAAGCTGCAAGCGAGGTGCGGCTAGGGCGAGCACGCGAGCCACGGTATGCTGGGAAGGAAAACCCGTTCACGTGGCTAGGCTATCCAGTGCACCCAGATTATGGGGCCGCACGTCCGTTTGACTTCAAAACTCAAACTACCCGTGTAAAATATTGGCTCGCAGCGAAGTGTAGTAGTACTATTTAAAAAAAGGTCGTCGTGCGTTCGGCCAGGATCGAACCCACAAAACGAGGTATACACTCCCGCGACCACTAGTAGTACTCGTTGGAGTACAACGCAACCTAGAATCGCCTTTTGTCGCTAGTAGTACGTACATTGTTCCTTACAAGAAACCCCTAATGGTTAATAGTATAGCCAGCTGCTGGCTATAAGCCAGCCAACATGTACAATAATAGATCAAAAGAGTGTACTACTTTTTTATTATGTGGCCCACTTCTCATTCTCACAAAGTGCCTAGGAGCACGTGCTAGAGCTGGCTCTTCATGAAGAGCCCGCTTACCTTCTCTCTCCTCTTCTCTTTCCTCCAACTAAGCAGAAATATACTAGTTTATTTCTTATAGCCCGCTGACTCGGCTCTATTGTACTTGCTCTAATAGTGCAAGAAACCACTAAAATGCCAAGAAACTACTACCACTTGCATACGTGGCAGACTTAAGATAAGACTACCTTATCAACCATTGTACATGCTCTTACCAACAAAAATCCTCGAGTGAACTCCTACCTCCGGCCCGTCCACCTAGTCATCCTCGGCCATGGGACGCAGCTACCGCCGCCGGCAGAAGGCGAGGTCAAAACCGCCGGCGGTGCGGAGCCCATGTTGCGGCAGCCCGGATGCTAGCTCCGTCCGGTGCTCGCGGCCGCTAGCTAGCCAAGATAGCTCCGTCCAGCTACTTGTCTGCAAGGTTTGCTAGCTAGATTGGCACGACAGCACGGCGGCTTGCTCGCGCGCGCCGCGCTAAGGCCAGCCATCTGGCTCGAGCGAAGTCCAGCGCGGCGGCTTGCTCGCTCGTGAGTCACGCTCGGGCCTGCCTGCCAACCCGTGCGGAGGCCAGCGCGGCGTCCGGCCCGTCCGGCGGAGTGGCGGCCAACTCGCTCATCACCAGCGCCACCGACGAACACGCATCAGTACTGTTTGAAGTAATGTTCAGGAAAAATAATGATTTGAGGGGGAATAACAGGATAGAAGGTCAGATGTGGGTCCCTCGTGTCAACGGTCAAACAAAATGTGTTGGTTTAAGCTGCCTCTCAGCACGGACGTGTGGGCCAACCCTGTCATAAATGGGTTTAAACGAACCTAATCGGTAGGAGTACTAGGTAGTTTTTGGCGTGGATTAAGAAATTTTGGGTATGTTTTTGCTATTTTTGTACAATAGATTCTTCCTAGGGCTGGTTGAAAGAGGTAGTTTTTTGTTAAATACTCTACATATTGTAAGTAGGAGTGAAAGTTAAGCTTTGGAAGCCAATAAGCAAGGCTAGTTACATAGTGCATATCTGTACATGATTGAAAGTAAATATCAACCATGAGTGACTAATATCTTGATGGAAAACTCGAAACTATGGAATACTAGGAAAAAATGCATGGTTGGAAATACTAGCAATGTTCATGTCCGTTGCAACGAATCATAATTAGAATAATACTTATTCACAAACTTGGTACAAAACACTCTAATTTTGATATACATTTGTCACTAGAGATATATTATGTTTCAATTAGAATATATTCCTTGGGCTATTTTGGTGAGGTCAGGGAGGGATGTGGTTGGTTTTAAGATACTAATTATGGGTTTTTCTGCAAATTGGTAGACAAGTGGGATGTTGGTGAGAAAAGGCAACAACTTACCTCACAATCGTTAGATGTAGATCTAATGGTCAGAAACGACGGATGGCAGACACACCAGCATCGCCAACTTAGTCTTGTGTAGGAGTACTAGCAAGATCCGTGCATTGCACGGAACATCAAGATGCATTTTTTTATGAAACACTTGTTGTGATTGACCCTTGCGGGAGTAATCCCATGTGTAAAAACTAATGATATCTCGAGAAATATGAGATAAGGTGAAGAGGAGTGGGGTGTGGTGGTGGTGGTTGGTGGTCGGACTGAGCGGAGGCATGGGGATTGACGACGCCGGCAACGGCCACCAGGCCAGTTTGTTCCAGAGGCTTCCTTTCTTAATTGCTCAACAATGAGGTTTGTTGGAGATAAGGATGAACGAGGGAAGGCCTGGTCTGCAAATGTGGAGAGGGGTGCGGGTATCTTTTAGTTTAATTTCCATCCGTCAGATATAGATCGGACGGTCTATATTGCAAGATGGCACACGTACCATCATCAGCAACTCGGTTTTTTATAAGAGAAGAAATATAAGTATGGAGATCCAAACGTATTATCGATACTTGCTTCCGTAAACTAGCATTTACATTCTATTCAACGCCTCGGCATGTGGGGCCTTAGCACAATGACTTCTCGACTGTGTAAAACAAAGATTTTTCCCGTCGCCGACAAGGAGGGGGTGATGGCGGCGCGCTTTTTGGCTTGCTCTAGTCCTAGTAGTCATACTAGGTGGTCTAAGCACGTGTAGATTTATTCTTTTTCACGTCTCGTGTTCGCCGTACTGCCATGACTGTTGATGAATAGACGGTAAGTTATTCACGGGGAAACCCTTGTTGAGCGTGTTTGCGAGAGAGGGAGAGAGAGAGAGAGAGAGTGTGCGTGTGTGATATGTTAGAGACTGAGGCAATGATAACAGATTCTTTGTGTCTATGTGTGTGGAGGATAGAGAGAGACATGTACATGGGGCTTTGTGTTGTGTAACGTGGAGACACATATACATAATTAGAGAGTGAGTGTGTGAGATACACATGCGGACATGAGGAGAGATGAGGATCCAGATAAATGGGTGTTTGTGTGTGTTTGTGCATGCGTTTGTGTGTGAGAGGGAGAAAGTGTATGTGGAGTGGAGAGACCACTGATGATGTAAACCTAGTATAAGGGAAGGGGGAATGGTGTGACATGTGTAGTAGCGAGATAGCACGGGTGCGGGCGGGGGGAGCAGACTATTTGGAAGAGACATCGAGTGTGTGTGTGGGAGAGGGGTGTGAGAGCGAGAGAAAGAGAGAGCTAGCGACGGAGAGAGAGAGAGAGGAAGAGAGGGGGCGAGAGGGGTCGTTTGTGTCCATAAATGGCGTATATATAGGGAGACAATGTTGATGTTGTCCGAAATTGGCCTATGAACGGAGACGCAAGGGAAGCGAGTCATCGTGTGTGTGATAGGGACTTCATGAGAGATCTAGAATAGATGGTGTAGAGAACAATGTGCGAAATCGAGAACGGTTATACATTAGGGAGCTATGCAAAGAGTCACGACATATATGTATACAGGGAAGGAGCTGGGGCGGGTCCGCATGTGGGAGAGATAGAAAGAGGAGAGTGGTGCACAAGGAGACAAAGTGTGCTTGTTTGCAGTGGGGGTGGTGTGTGAGGTGAGTGCGCGAGAACCACATGACTAGGGAGATAGACGTTTGGGGGCGACGTTTTGTGTGTATGGGAAATATACACTCTACATAGTGTGTGTGCTTGGGTAAGAGAGATAGCGGGAGACCTAGAGAGTGAGGGAAGAGATGTGTGCATGCCCGAGAGACAAAGTGATAGAGACCTATGTTGGGGTCCGGACTTTACAAGAGAGAGGGGTGTTAATGTGCTCGTGTGTTGGT
>NC_057814.1:224405846-224506817 GCF_018294505.1 Triticum aestivum | reverse complement strand
TTTTTAAGCCGGGATTTCGTGATTTCAAATTCATATATCAAACCTAGAGATATACACATACGGGCATGTTCAAACTTTATAATCATCCACTTTATTCATACACATACACATTTTTGCTTTTGTCATCATATTTAGGATAAACACATTTGGAATTTCATTTGAATTGGACTGTATGATGGTATTTGCTTGTAGTAGCTCAATGATCCATATTTGAATTGAATGGACAATCTAAGTTTCGAGTTGGAGACATTGATTTTCAAAACTTGCACATTTTTTTGCGTGCAAAACAAACAAATTGTCGGCCATGATATCATAGTCGGCCGTATGAGAGCAGAATACTTATAATTTTAGGCGCCAAAAGCTTTCAAACTTCCCGCTCACATCGAAATATCACGCGCCCGAAAGTTTAGCCCTGCGATATTCCTGTTTTACCCCTGCACATGAATGGAAAAGGGCTGCTTTGGTAACTCCATTGTTTTCCCCTCTTTGTCCCCAACATTCTTCCCTAGAGCCCCTCCCCTTCCCCTCCCCGACCCCCCAACCACGGCAAGCCGCCGAATCTAGTCCTCCGCCGCAGCGGTGGACCTCACACCCCGCCAGATCTACCTTCCGCACCTTGGAACCCCCAACTACCAACTCACCACTTCACCAGAGCCGCTTCAGCGACTGGCTTGTCCACCGCTCCAGATCTCCTTGACCGCCATCATGGTCCACCGCACCGGATCTGCTTAACTGGCGCCCTCGTCCACCACAGCGTAGGCCCTTCACTGACTCCCTCGTCCGCCCCTTCGCTGGCCCTTCATACAAGCCCTCGTCCGCCGCAACAGATCCGCCTCACCGAAAGCACAGTACAACGCGCCCGCCGAAGCCTTCGTCCACTGCACCGGACCCGCTTCACGGACGTCATATTCAACTCCACCGGCCCTGCTTTACCGACGTCGCAGCCTCATCAGGTTATTTTGATTTGTACTCCTTCGGTTTTTCTCTTTATCGTGCAACTGTTCACTTACCACAGATGAGCTTTCTTGTATGTCGACAGGCGCCGCAACCGTAGCACCGGAGCCGCTTCAGCGACGGCGACAGCCGGGCCAAACTCAACCGCAACACGAGCACCATCAACGATCCTTAGCTATCAAGTATGACAACGATACCCATACGCCGCCGAGAATCAGGTACTATTATCCAACGGCCAGCGCCTACGTTCACTTTCCTAGCATAAGCACCGCACCTTTAAATTTCTTCACCGCACCATGAGACACTTTACATGTGCTAAATTACATACCAATGCACATATAGTTAATATGCTTTAGTTTTGTTCTGATGCCACCTGTTGGTTCCATCAGACTGCTTAATGTTCTCTATGCTTAATTACACATCAGCAAACTAGCATGTGGTTCCGCTGCTTTTTGTTCGTTTTACCCTACATTTTCTGATGCTAGCTATTACATCACTGCTCTGAGCCTCTGTTCATTACTTGTTTGTGTGTTCTTGATCTTCCCAAGTTGCATGACTAATTTGATGCTTCTATTAATTATGGAGTTGCCAACCCCATCAAGCAAAATATTTGTTCTTTTGGGGCTGGCACCTCGAACAAGCATAAAAATAGAGGGAAGCAGATATATTGTCGTGTATGCACACACCCTTCTTTCATTAGTTTAGATGAACCATTGATGATCAATTCGGACCAGTGCATGCGATTAAAATTAATTTTACCTAAATAGATGGTGCAGAATAAACTACAACAACTAGATTTGCAACCACAGGATGCTGACGATATCTTCAAAGAACATTGCAACAGCAGCTAGGCTTCACAGCAACATATGGTAAGCCAGTGTGTTTTAGTACATGTGAAATGTAATGCGAGTGGGCTGCTTTCTTGGCTTGTGCCCTCAACGTGTAATCCTACCGAATTACAAATAGTTCAGTTGTCTGCTTTGCTGTATTGCTTGATTCGAATGCTTATTTGTTGTTACGCTATACCTGAGTTGGCCAATATGTCAGCAGTGCCTGATGTACTATCGTAAAGAAATGCATGCCTATTTCATTTGAGTCCTTAACTTTTCCTCTCAACTTCATCACAAGACTGTCTTCGTAGTTTATATGAGGCCACACTGTTAAGTGCTTTCTCAGATTATTTCAACTGCTTAGATGCCTTGGCAACTTAAATATAGCGGTTGTACACTCCCTTTCAACTAGGGATGTCAACTGGGTCCCGTTTAATCCCGATTAAAGTCCACTAGTGGTATGATAGTTCAAAAGAGTTTTTGTTTTTTGAGGAAAATGAACTAGGGAGGTAGCAAAAACTAACTAGATGGGACTGGCGGATGTCGTTTATTTGCCACTTACATCCCTAGTTTCATCTTACCATTTTAATTTCTTTTCGGCTGATGCTGCTTCAAACCATTTAAATATAGTTTGCCATGCTCGGCAATAATTCGTCTGTCGTTTACCATGTAAGCTTACTGCCTGGATCATACGATAACTATCTCTTACTGATGTCCAGCAGAAACCTTTCAGTATGCCATTCACACTAGGACACAATGTACAACCCCAGAATCTATTTGTGGAAGCAGTGCGCCATCCATGTTACCAGATGGTAGCAGTTCAGAGGCAACACCGTCGGAGAGCAGTCTGAGCACAGATATTATAGTGCTTGAGGCTCTACTAGAGGCAGAAAGAGATGGTGTGGCTGCCATGAATGAGGTAATCTTTATCTTGAGGCTGGAAATTACGGAATTAGCGGCACGCATTATGCAAGCAACCCAAGAATAGGAGGAAGTAAGAATGTTGCATTTGAAGATGGAGGAGGTCCTGCTGTTTCTGCTATCTGAAGCCCAAGGTAATCCCGGTTCTTCTTTAGATACCAGTTGAAATTGTCATTAGATTATTGTACTTGCATGTTGTGTCATGTCTCTGAATGGATTATGTTGCAAGACCCCCTATGTTGTCCATGTGTTGTAATGATCCGAATTTTTTAGGCAAGGTAATCCTCAGTACTTGTATGATTGACATAAGGTGAACTGTTTTTCGTGTGAGCATATTGTATTGGATGAAATAACTGTTTGACTCGGAGTGTATCCAACCTACTGAATTCGAAGATCACGGCATTTCTAAATCATAATCATATATAAAGGTGGAATAAATCTTTGTTGTGGTTTTGAAGAAATAAATAACAAAATGTATAATTATCTGTGGATATTTGTAATCGAATACAAATTGGATTTGAATTTAGTTTGTCAGGTCCCAGGGCAAACGTGAATGCTAATTCTCCCAAGTTTTGAACGAAGCGGCTAAACACCCACTATAATTTGTGGGCTGCCCGAAGCAAGTGTTTGCGAGATGGAAATTACTGTCTACCCCTGGCACTTGACATCCTTATCGACCGGATTTACACCGCTGTCGATAGGGGTAGACTAGTAACTTCAATCAGACGTGACACGACGGCCTCTGAGCCCATTCAGACACGGTGGGCGCCAAACATGGGCGGCAAAACACATTTGATTCAAGCTCGTCCGAAAGACATGTGTCTCTTCCTCCATTTCCCCATTCATACACGGTGGGCGGCAAAACAAACTCTCCTCGTCTGAAATCGATGTAGGCTAATATTTTAAATAGGGGCAGATGTGTAACTTCCATCAGATGTGACACAACCGCCCTACCTGTCAAGCCCGTTCATACACCATGGGCGCCAACCGTGGGCGGCAAAACACCCTCTCCTCGCCTGAAATAGTTACCGGCAAATATTTGGGAGATGCGAGATTACCGTCCTATCCCCAACCAACGCGATGTCCGAAATTTTAAACGGGGGATAAGTTCGTAACTTTCCCCCATTTCAGAGAAGCGCGTCCCAAAGTTTGAGATCCCCCCTCCCCTCCATTTCCCCATTCATACACCGTCGGCGGCATGACAACCTCCACACTGCGGCCAGCCTCCTCCGTCCGCCACCCCATCCTCCACCTTGCCGGAGCCGCTACCCCTACCCCGTCGTCCACTGCAAGAGATGGACGTCTCTCATCCACGGTGCTGGACCAGGATCCTTTCATTGCCTCCTCTCGCTTCATCGGCGCCGTCGTCCACCTTGCCGTTGCCACTCCTACGACCGCCTCATCTGCCGTCTAAAGTCTTCTTCCCCGCCACCGACAGCCATCGCACCCGTAGCACCCTCAACGTATCAGCATAGGCCTACACGGCGTCGCAAGAGAGGTGGTACTCTTCCATATGTGCTTAAGTTATTGATCTCACCCGAAAAATAGATCGTAATTTGTTTACTGTACTTTTCTTGTCCGTACCAAATCGTAGTGGCTAGTTGAAAGCAAACATTGGTTGCGAAGTAGCTTTGTCCGGTTTGTACCTTCAGATCCGCCATGGCACGGGCACTATACATGTAAAGCATATGGTTTCCCCCCTTTATATTCACTACCATCATCGTAGGTGCTTCGTGTCGTGCTAGCACTGCTCCTCAAGACCTCAACCCAAAGCTTATGTGTTGAAATACGAATCTGATATGATTCTCATATCACTAAAACAGAAAATGTTTAATTGGTCTCCTAATGCTCCTATATTCGTTTCGAAAAGCATGTGCGCCACCCACTGGTCCAGTTAGTTCCACTTTCCTGATTTTTCTCTTGATGCTTAGGGTTTCCCCTTTTATCTACTCTACTATGATCTGCATAGGTGCTTTCTGTCGTACTAGCATTACTCCACCCTTCAAGCTAAACAACACAACACTCAGAATTCGAAAGCTTAGTTGTTCAAATATGATTGTGATATGATACTGATATTAGTTAACCGACACATTTAATTGGTTAGCTAAAGGTCCCACTTGAGTTTCCAAATGCATGTCGCGACATATAGAGAGACGGCATAATTTCATTTCTTTGTCACTTGTTGACCGTACTTTCTTGTCCATACCAAATCTTAGTTGTTATTTCAAAGCAAACATCGGTTGCTAACTACCCTTTGCGCGGTTTGCAGCTTCAGATCTGCCATCCCACTACCACGGTCAACACTGTACTCATCATGCTTATGTTTTCCCCATTTTATGATGACCACAATCAGCCTACGTGGTTCATGTCGTAATAGCACTGCTCCACCCATCGAGCTAAACAAGCTTAGTTGTACAAATTCATATCTGATATTATTGCTGATATTAGTAAAACTAAGAGATGTTTAATTGGTTAGCTAAATGTTCCTACTTTAGTTTCGAAATGCATGTGAGCCACATATGGAGAGACCGGAAAGAATAGTATTTCTCTGTGCGCTCTGGTTCATCATGGGTGGCCAACCGACATTGTATTGAAAGACTTGTAATATCTTCAATCTGCTTGCTCTTCTGCTCTTCTTTAAGATGATACTCTTCTCTTGCGGTCGACTGGTCAGGTCGAGTTGTTCTCCCTTAGTATATTTTGAATCTGTCAGGTCAGGTCGACTTGTTCTTCTTTACTATATGTTGAAGCTATCATTTGCGAAGTGTCATCACTTCTGGAGCTCTCATATTTTGAGTAGTAGGCCACATTATATTAATGCACACAACAAATTACAGCATGCATGGCATCTTTTAAAAGAATTGCAGAGATATCACAAAGGGGTTTACAGGGAGGAAGTATTGGATTAGAATCACTTCTGCATTACAAAGAAAATCTCACTTGTTTTTATGTTTTCATGCATGTCAGATATTGAACATTATCAAAATGAATATGAGAATGGGCGCACGAGAGGAATATTGCGGAACGATCCACTGGCTAACAAACTTGGCATGGTGGAGGATGGCCTATCTTATTCACCCATCAAGGTGCTTGCTCTAACTTTGCAAAGTTGTATTGGTCGCACATATTTTGCATCTGACCTCTTGCATTACTTCTACTTTGTTACACCATCTGCTTAGTTTAAGCATCATATATGAGTATATGCCATACCTATCCATTTTCTGTACCTATTCCATGTGTCGTCACACTATGTTTTTCCAGTCAAATGTTGTTCTTTCGTAATAGATGTCCAAAAGGAAGAGGGTGAGTGCAGATCCTCAAGGAGTACAAACTAGGTATTTGGAAAAGGTAGTGATACCTGTTAAATCAGATAGATCAACAGCCACAGAAAACACAGGCCTAACTGTACCACACTTTACCCCTACTCCAGTGGCCAAACCCCTATTAGAACTGCTGGGAGCCCAGTGTCAGGTACTGTCTATGATATCAATTCAAAATTTGAACTCCTAAATTTCTGCTTGTGCCTTACCTTCTCTCTTGTATGAAAACTAATTTCAGATGAATCTCCTTGCTCAAAGGATCATACGATCTCAAAACAATAATGGGCTCTGCATTGCTCTTGTCAGTACCTCTCTCCCTTTTGCCTTCTAACGCTGTACTTAATTAATTGCTATTTAATTATGTATCATCAGTCTGCACCTGAGCTTCATTATCCTCTGTTTCTTCCAATATTATTTGCAAAATGTAGAATAATGGCAACGCTTATAAAGAATTTTCTTTGGGGAATTTATTGAATTATCCTTCCATCAACATGGAGAAGGGCTTTGTCCAGCCCGTGTTAACATGTAATGTAAGTTCATCCTTCTCAAGCCTTCAAACTTTGTTCTAGTATAGATTTGGATAGGCATCATTTCCTCCACTGATGATTGCTTTGCTGTTTACATCTGATTGGATGTTTGCAACAACTACCAGTTTCAAATTGTAGTTGTAAAAACATGTTCCTTATGCAGAACAGATCCATTTATTTGCTTATATAATTGTGAAACCTGTTACGTGTCTCCTTGTTTCTCTTTCAGACTCGTATCTCTTACGCCAGGCAGAACTTTAGGGAAGATAGTGAGCCAAACCATCTTGAGGACAGCGAGATGACCCCAAGGTCCTGTCTTGATGAAGACAGTGAGTTGAAGATACTCACCAGCAGGTGTGAGACAACCTCTGTGCAGTCGCTGCCTCAATCAGTTCGACTTCTTCAGTCTCAACTTAAAGCGGAAAGGCTTGCTTCAGCTCAGCTCCGACTTGAAGTCAAAGATGCAATGAAGATGCCAGAGGACTGCCGTGCGCACCATCATGCATTAAATCTAGTGTTGATGCATCTATCGTTGACACAACTGAGGTCTACTCAGCTTCTTCGGCTGTTTGGGGGGCCCGACGTGGCCAGGCCTAGTGCCTTCTGAAGTGCTCTCAGTTTTGTATATTCTTTTGTCGGCGCGTTTATTTGCACTGGTGGCGAACTTTGATGCCCAGTGGATGTAATATGTGTGATAGCCGTGATAGCCTAGCGTAAGTTGCTTGCTTATTTATTTCCTTGTTGTCTTGTTTATTTGTTTGCTTGTAGTCATTGCAGTTCTTTTTCCGCGGTTTGCTAGTGGCTGCAATAACCTATTTTTTAAAAGTAGGCCATAATAACCATGGGCTAATATTTACTGTAGTGACACTAGGCCTCCTATGGGCCGTAGAAACAGTGGGCCTTCTATGGGCCGTAGAAACAGTGGGCCTTCTACGGGCCGTAGAAACAATGGGCCTTCTACGGGCCGTAGAAACAATGGGCCTTCTACGGGCCATATCATCAATGGGCCTTATACGGGCAGTATGATCGATTGGCCAAACATGGGCCAATAACAGGCCGCATTATGGCCGTAAACGGGCTAGAGTTGGAATCGTCCGTTCATGGGCCGACCATAACGGGCCATTGTTAATAGGCCGTATTTGATGACGCTGTGAAAACGGCCCAACGTATTAACGGACCACAAACGGGCCGACTGTAACCACGGGCTGAATTTGGCCCACAAGCAGAAAATGACAATAACGGGCCGTAAGTAAACGAATGCTGGAAATGAGCCCAAGAATAAATGGGCTCTGAGAAGGCCGAAAGATAACATGGGCTGGAAACGGCCCAACGGAATAACGGGTCGTTAATGGGTATAAAGTGATACACTGTTCATTACGGGCCAGTTTCACCACGGGCCGTTAATGGGTGTAAAGTGATACACTGTTCATTATGGGCCAGTTTCACCACGGGCCGTTAATAGGCCAAGAGTTACATAGGGCCTCATATGGGCCGAAAGACGTCATGGGCCATACATGGGCCAGAAGTGAAAACGGGCTGGAATCATATTGGGTGGCCCAGATGACGCTAATGGGCCTAATTCGGATAGGGCGTAACGGGCCTTGGGTTAGCGGGCTGTAAATGGGCTATATGCGAACAGGCCGTTAACAGGCTTTACATGGGCCGGCCCGCCACCTTTTGACCAAGTCAAACGGGCCGGCCTTTTCACAGGAATGGGCCTCTGTTGGGCCGTGCCACGTGTCAATGTATCATAGGCGCCTTCTGTCCAATGAGTGGATGACATCTATCCCAATGATGAGCCGACACGTGTTTCCTCCAGCCAATGATGATTTTACACGTGGAAAATCCTCATTGGTCGCGACTGTTAACGGGTTATCGGATCCAAAACCCGACCCGATAGCTTAACGGCGTTCCGTTACGGTGGATGCCACGTGTCGGTCACCCTTGACGAAAGCACTTCTGTGACGCGCGATTTATCGTCATGGAAGTGGACACTTCCGTGATGATAATTTTGGCAATGTCATGGAACACTTCTACGACAGCACAGGTATGACTATCTTGATTCTGTCATAAATTTGTCATGGATGTACATGCATGACAGAAAACGCGACCTACTGTGACAAACACGTATCATCACGGAAGTGTATTTTTTTGTAGTGCATGGGCCCACGAGGCAGGGGGCGCGCCCTGTAGGGGTGGGCGCGCCCTGGACCCTTGTGGCCAGGTGCCAGCTCCCCTGCTGTGTTCTCAGTGCCAGATATTCTCAAATATTCCAGAAAAAATCATATTAAATTGGCAGGGCATTTGGAGAACTTTTATTTTCGGGGTATTTTTATATTGCACGGATAATTCAAAAAACAGACAGAAAAATACTATTTTTACTTTATTTCAACTAAATAACAGAAAGTAGAGAGAGATACAGAAGGTTGTGCTTTCTAACTTCATCCATATCATGCTCATCAAAAGGAATCCACTAACAAGGTTGATCAAGTCTTGTTAACAAACTCATTTCTAGTAACATGGAACCGGAGAAATTTCGAATAACACTATGTTACCTCAACGGGGATATGCACATCCCCAATAATAAGAATATCATATTTCTTCTTGACAGTAGGAAGAGGAAATTCAAAACCTCCAAAAATAATCGATGGAATTTTTCCAATAGAATTGATACTGTGGACTTGAGGTTGTTTCCTCAGAAAGTGTACCGTATGCTCATTACCATTAACATGAAAAGTGACATTGCCTTTGTTGCAATCAATAACAGCCCCTGCAGTATTCAGAAAGGGTCTTCCAAGAATAATACACATACTATCGTCCTCGGGAATATCAAGAGTAACAAAGTTCGTTAAAATAGTAACATTTGCAACCACAACAGGCACATCCTCACAAATACCGACAGGTATAGCAGTTGATTTATCAGCCATTTGCAAAGATATTTCAGTAGGTGTCAACTTATTTAAATCAAGTCTACGATATAAAGAGAGAGGCATAACACTAACACCGGCTCCAAGATCACAAAAAGCAGTTTTAACATAGTTTCTTTTAATGGAGCATGGTATAGTGGGTACTCCTGGATCTCCTAGTTTCTTTGGTATTCGACCCTTAAAAGTGTAATTAGCAAGCATGGTGGAAATTTCAGCTTCCGGTATCTTTCTTTTATTAGTGACAATTTCTTTCATATACTTAGCATAAGGATTCATTTTGAGCATATCAGTTAATCGCATACGCAAGAAGATAGGTCTAATCATTTCAGCAAAGCGCTCAAAATCCTCATCATCCTTTTTCTTGGATGGCTTAGGAGGAAAAGGCATGGGTTTCTGAACCCATGGTTCTCTTTCTTTACCGTGTTTCCTAGCAACAAAGTCTCTCTTATCATAACGTTGATTCTTTGATTGTGGGTTATCAAGATCAACAGCAGGTTCAATTTCTACATCATTGTCATTGCTAGGTTGAGCATCAACATGAACATCTTCATTAACATTATCACTAGGTTCATGTTCATTACCAGATTGTGTTTCAGCATCAGAAATAGAAATATCATTGGGATTCTCAGGTGGTTCAGCAATAGGTTCACTAGAAGCATGCAAAGTCCTATCATTTTTTCTTCCTTTTAGAAGGACTAGGTGCATCTAAATTATTTCCCTGAGAATCCTGCTCAATTCTCTTAGGATGGCCTTCAGGATACAAAGGTTCCTGAGTCATTTTACCAGTTCTAGTAGCCACTCTAACAGCATAGTCATTATTCTTACTATTCAATTCATTGAGCAAATCATTTTGAGCTTTAAGTACTTGTTCTACTTGAGTGGTAACCATAGAAGCATGTTTACTAATGAGTTTTAGTTCACCTTTAACTCTAGACATATAATCACCCAAGTGTTCAATCATATAAGCATTTTGTTTTAATTGTCTACCAAAATAAGCATTGAAGTCTTCTTGTTTGACCATAAAGTTATCAAACTCATCCAACATTGTCTAGTAAACTTGGTAGGAGGGATTTCAGCTTTATCATATTTATAGAGAGAATTTACCTTTACTACCTGTGTCGGGTTATCAAGACCATGAATTTCTTCAATAGGTGATGAATTAAGATCATATATTTCTTCAACAGGCGGTAAATTAAGACCATGTATTTCTTCAATAGGAGGTAAATTCTTAACATCTTCAGCTTTAATACCCTTTTCTTTCAAAGATTTCTTTGCCTCTTGCATATCTTCAGGACTGAGAAATAGAACACCTCTTTTCTTCAGAGTTGGTTTAGGAATAGGTTCAGGAGCTGGCTCAGGAAGTGTCCAATTATTTTCATTTGTCAACATATTATTCAATAGAATTTCAGCTTCATCCGGTGTTCTTTCCCTGAAAACAGAACCAGCACAACTATCCAGGTAATCTCTGGAAGCATCGGTTAGTCCATTATAAAATATATCAAGTATTTCATTTTTCTTAAGAGGATGATCAGGCAAAGCATTAAGTAATTGGAGAAGCCTCCCCCAAGCTTATGGGAGACTCTCTTCTGCAATTTGCACAAAATTATATATTTCCCTTAAAGCAGCTTGTTTCTTATGAGCAGGGAAATATTTAGCAGAGAAGTAATAAATCATATCCTGGGGACTACGCACACAACCAGGATCAAGAGAATTAAACCATATCTTAGCATCACCCTTTAATGAGAACGGATTTAAAAGTAACGAGTTCTCTCATCATTAGTGAACAGGGTGGCTATATCATTTAATTTAGTAAGATGTGCCACAACAGTTTCAGATTCATAGCCATAGAAAGGATCAGACTCAACCAAAGTAATTATACCAGGATCAACAGAGAATTCATAATCCTTATCAGTAACAAAGATAGGTGAAGTAGCATGAGCAGGATCATATTTCATTCTAGCATTCAGAGTTTTTTGTTTAAGCTTAGCTAATAATTTCTTAAGATCACTTCTATCATTGCAAGCAAGAAAGTCTCTTTTAGTTTCTTCATCCATAACATAGCCCTCAGGCACAACAGGTAATTCATATTTATTGGGAGAGCCTTCATCATCACTCTCATCAATATTATCAGTTTCAATAATTTCATTCTCTCTAGCCCTAGCAAGTTGTTCATCAAGAAATTCACCAAGTGGCACAGTAGTATCAAGCATAGAAGTAGTTTCATCATAAGTATCATGCATAGCAGAAGTGGCATCATCAATAACATGCGACATATCAGAATGAATAGCAGAAGCAGGTTTAGGTGTCGCAAGCTTACTCAAAACAGAAGGTGAATCAAGTGCAGAGCTAGATGGCAGTTCCTTACCTTCCCTCGTAGTTGAGGGATAAATTTTTGTTTTCGCGTCTTTCAAGTTCATCATAGTGACCAGCTGATATAAATCCCAAGTGACTCAAAGAATAGAGCTATGCTCCCCGGCAACGGCGCGAGAAAATAGTCTTGATAACCCACAAGTATAGGGGATCGCAACAGTTTTCGAGGGTAGAGTATTCAACCCAAATTTATTGATTCGACACAAGGGGAGCCAAAGAATATTCTCAAGTATTAGCAGTTGAGTTGTCAATTCAACCACACCTGGATAACTTAATATCTGCAGCAAAGTATTTAGTAGCAAAGTAATATGGAAGTAACGGTAATGGTAGCAAAAGTAATATTTTTGGGTTTTGTAGTGATTGTAACAGTAGCAACGAAAAGTAAATAAGCGAAGAACAATATGTGAAAAGCTCGTAGGCATTGGATCGGTGGTGGAGAATTATGCCAGATGCGGTTCATCATGTAACAATCATAACATAGGGTGACACAGAACTAGCTCCAATTCATCAATGTAATGTAGGCATGTATTACGAATATAGTCATACGTGCTTATGGAAAAGAACTTGCATGACATCTTTTTTCCTACCCTCCCGTGGCAGTGGGGTCCTAACGGAAACTAAGGGATATTAAGGCCTCCTTTTAATAGAGTACCGTACCAAAGCATTAAAACATAGTGAATACATGAACTCCTCAAACTATGGTCATCACCAGGAGTGGTCCCGATTATTGTCACTTCAGGGTTGCCGGATCATGACACATAGTAGGTGACTATAGACTTGCAAGATAGGATCAAGAACTCACATATATTCATGAAAAGATAATAGGTTCAGATATGAAATCATGGCACTCGGGCCCTAGTGACAAGCACTAAGCATAGCAAAGTCATAGCAACATCAATCTCAGAACATAGTGGATACTAGGGATCAAATCCTAACAAAACTAACTCGATTACATGATAAATCTCATCCAACCCATCACCGTCCAGCAAGCCTACGATGGAATTACTCACGCACGGCGGTGAGCATCATGAAATTGGTGATGGAGGATGGTTGAGGATGACGACAGCGACGGATTCCCCTCTCCGGAGCCCCAAACGGACTCCAGATCAGCCCTCCGGAGAGAGTTTAGGGCTTGGCGGCGGCTCCGTAAAGTAAAATGCGATGAATCTTTCTCTCTGATTTTTTCCTCCCCGAACACAAATATATGGAGTTGGAGTTGAGGTCGGTGGAGCAACAGGGGGCCCACGAGGCGGGGGGTGCGCCCAGGGGGGGCAGGCGCACCCCCCACCCTCGTGGACAGGTGGTGGGTCCCCTGGCCTTGATTCTTTCGCCAATATTTTTAGTATTTTCCAAAAATAAGTTCTGTGGAGTTTCAGGTCATTCCGAGAACTTTTGTTTCTACACATAAATAACACCATGGCAATGCTGCTGAAAACAGCGTCAGTCTGGGTTAGTTCCATTCAAATCATGCAAGTTAGAGTCCAAAACAAGGGCAAAAGTGTTTGGAAAAGTAGATACGACGGAGACGTATCACTGGTCTTGGTCTCGTTGCACCGATAGGGAAACCTTTGGTTGACGCCTCGGTACTCCTCGCCTGTGCTTGCCCCCTTAGCACCAAAGGGGAAACAAGGACACTGCGCCCGCCTGGCCTTGGTCGTCATGGCTCACGTCACGAGAACCTCGCGAGGTTTGCCTTGCCTTGATCTCTCCGCCCCTCGCGAGCCAGCCTAGTGAGGCCGCTCCCGAGGAGGTCTTGTGTCGTCCGCCTCGCGAGGGTCCTGAAAGCTTGTTGGTGAAGATGGGCCGTACGGGCCCGCTAGCAGAGCCATGCCGTGGGCTACAAGCAGGCAAGTCTGGGGACCCCCGTTCCCAGAATGCCGACAGTAGCCCCCGGGCCCAAGGCGCGCTCGGACTTGGCTTCGAGGCGAAGCCAAAGGGCAAGTGCGGAGCGTCGCGGGCCCCAACAGCCTGCGGCCTTGGTCGACGCGTGGCGGTTGATTGGACGTGGGTGTCTCCGCTTCCCCACGCTGCCTCGGCAACTGCCCGACTGTCAAAAGGTTGGCACAGACAGTGCTTGCGTTCATTACTCCCTTCCGTCTTGCTCCAGATCCCCTTTCTCGCTCCTTGCCGCTGAAATCTCCAGATCTTCTCCCGTCCCCTTCCGCATCGGCGACCAATGGCGCCCCGGAAGGTCAAGCCTGCCTCGTCACCGGCCTGGAGTGTTGCTCCGGGAGGGGTCATCGGGTTGACGCCGCAGCAGGTGCAGGGCCTGCTATCCGCGTCACCAGCGGCTCCTCTGGAAGCCGCAGCGATGCTTGGGAGTCTAGTGATTCTCCCGAGCTCTACAAGACTCCAGAGACAAGCGATGATAGCTACGTGCCCCCAAGCTCTTGCCGAGCCCGAAGCAGAGCCGCAGCGTCCGGCCGCCGCTGATCTGGATGAGGTTGGCGCGGGCCTTTGGTGGCCCACTGTTGATGATGGCATCAGCCACAGGGGTGCATGTAGATAGGACTCCTTGAAGTTTTTCCCCTTTGTTCCCTACGAAGAATCGAGACGTACCCCGTGGGGGCATGTAAAGGGTCTGTAATATCTTTTGTCAATATTATCCTTATTATGAACTTGCGCGGGCGCGAGTCCTGCTTCAGCTCGGTCTCCCCTTTCCAACCTCGCGACGACCTGGTGCTCTATGCTGACAGGTCCCTATCCCCAGGCAGGCTGCAGCCGTCGCTGGTATGCCAGGTCGCGTGCCGTGGTCAAGGCCAGGAGGTGAGCGGCCCGAGGTCCAGTAAGAGTTCCTGAGGCGCGATGCTCAGGAGGTCCCATTTAGCACTCAAGTAGCCGTTGGGAGGTAAGAAAGGGGGTGGCGTTGCCGCAGCAGGGCTACGGCTAGTGTGGTTCCTAGGCCTTAGCGGTTTTAGCCAACCCGGGCGCGAGACTTATCTTGACAGTCCGGAGTCGATTCCTCGTGATGTGCCAGATTCGTGCGTAGGTGTCCATAGCATAGCTAGGCTAGGCCCATACGAGCCTCCCCCTCTTCTCCACGTTTTCCTTTGTGCTCTACGTCCTCAGGTCCCGGCCCTCGAGCGAGCTCAGCCGCCGCTGGTATGCCAGGTCGCGTGCCGTGGTCAAGGCCAAGGGGTGAGGGCTGGAGAGACAGTAAGAGCTCCTGAGTCACGATGCTCAGGAGCCCCCCTTTTAACGCGCAAGCGGATTGCATGGGGGAAGAGGGAGCTTGTGGTGCCGCCTGCAGACATCCTCAGGGGATTCCTGCAAGCCAGCACAAGGAGAAACATAGCTTGCCATTATGGTTGCCGGTCTGCCACCAGTTGCTCCGCGAGGAGATGAAGGCACTGAGGGCATGGTGAGGTGACGTGCGCGGGGCGTGCCGCGAGCCAGAGTTCGACCGCTCAGGTTTGTCGATGTTGCAGGGACGGACCCGAGCACAAGCGACGTGCCAGCGTGAGCGGCTCCCATGGTGGGTGACAATCGAGCAGGTGATAGTCATAGATAGATTAAGTATGGAAAGCAAACTGGCTCAAGTAAATGCAAGGAAGATACATGCCACTGGGTCAGGCCCGAGCGGCTTGGGGATGATGCAACCCGAGGGGCGCCCCCAGCAAGGTAAGCTAATGACATAAAAAAAGGATACATGCCACAGGGACGGACCCACGCGGCCTGGGAATGATGCAGCCCGAGGGGTGCTCCCAGCTAAATAAACTTGGAAAATGTCACCTGGTTCTGTTGTTGAAGAAATGTTGAGGCAGCTGAAGAGGCGTGGCGAAGGGGTTGCTCCTCACGAGCCACCGAGACCCTGAGCCTCAGGAGGCTCCGGGGGTCCAGGCGGTTCCTGGAGGACCATCTCCGTCAGGACGGCGCGGTGCCTGGCCTCCTGACCCGCCAGGACGCGCCACAAGTTGCACTGATAAGCGGATGCCACGCTCAGCAGGCCGAATGGCATGCGAACGTAACTGTGCGGTGGGCCCTCGCAGCGTCCCACGCGCGAACCCCAGAAGGGCTCCTGAGACGCGGCCCTGTTGAGTCCTGGGACGTCGATACAGACGTGCAGCCTGGCATCCTCGCCTGGATGGGGGGCTGCACCCGGTGAGCGGCGGTCGCCGCGCATGGCTCTCGCGTCCTGCAGTTCCTGAGTGGTCCAGGCGATGAACTCCTGGGCGTTGGGCGCCCCTTGTCATGTGTCCTCCTGAGGGAGACGTGTCGCGAAGCATGCCTCCAAGTGGTGCCCGAGTGCCTCCCTCGTGATATTGGCGAGGTCTGAGGCCCTCTAGAAGAGAGCCCCCGAGCCCTGCCCGAGGAGGGCGCCGGGCGCGCCTTCCTATGCGAGGGAGGGAGGCGCCCCAGGTGCGGGCGCTGATCCTGACGAGGTACCACTCACGTCGCCACCCTCCTGAGGTCCTGCCTGGAGTAGTTGCTTCTTCTTCTTGGGGACAACCTCAGGAGGGTATCGAGCTGCGCTGCTGTCGGGGTCTTCGATTGACGCTGCTTGGAAGGCGCGCTCAAGGGAGCACACCGCATCTCTTTCTTCGCAGGGGACTGTGATGATCCCGCCGCTCCCTGGCATCTTGAGGACATTGTAGCCGTGGTGCGTTACCGCCATGAACTTGGCCAGGGCTGGATACCCGAGGATGGCATTGTACGGCAGACAGATGTGTGCGACGTCGAAGTCGATGAGCTCGGTGCGGTAGTTGTTGCGTTCTCCGAAGGTGACAGGGAGGCAGACCTGCCCTATCGGTGTGGTGGAACCGTCGGTCACCCCTGAGAAAGGCTTGGTAGGCTGAAGCTGGTCGTAGGGCACTTGAAGGTTGTCGAACGTGTCAACGGACAAGACATTGAGTCCTGCGCCGCCGTCGATGAGCGTCTTGGTGACTTGTACGTTGCTGATGACGGGTGAACAAAGCATTGGGAGAGCGCCAGCGGTAGCCGCGCACTTGAGCTGATCTGCCGAACTGAAAGTGATAGCGCACTTGGACCACTTGAGCGGGCGAGTGGCCTCAAGCTTGGGGAGGACTGCGTTCACCTCGCGGGCAAACTGCTTGAAGATTCGTTGTGAGGCCGGGGCTTGAGCTCTGCCCAAGATGCAGGCGATAGCACGCGGCTCCTGGAAGCCCCCAACCCCCTCGTCTTGATGGTGGTCGTCGTTCCTTCTTGGTGGGGGCGGCAGAGGAGGAAGCCCAGCATTGCCCTGAGGACGGTCCTCGCGTGGCTGATCCCTCCAGGCACCCTCGCGAGGTTGGTCCTGCCAGCGGTCCTCACGAGGCCGATCGCGCCACTCCTGGCGTGGGCCACGGTCGTCCCAGCGTCCTCTGCCACGTCCTCCTCCTCGGCCGTAGCCTCGGTCGCTGCGCTCGGGGCGTCGACCGAAGCGTCCATCGTGAATGGCCCTGAGCTCCTGACAATCATTGGTGTTGTGACTGTGCATGTTGTGGAAGGCGCAGAACGGTCGGCTGCTCTTGGATGACTCAGGCTGGTCCCTGCCGCGCTTCGTGTCCGGCTCTGCCGTGAGTACGGCTGCTCCCTTGCGCTTCACATCCTTGGCCTTGGCTTTCTTCTCCTCCAGGTCGGCAGCTGGGAGCTCGAGAAGGGAAAGGCGCCCTTCCTCAGCCCTTGCGCACTTGGTCGCCAGGTTGAACAGCTCCAGGGATGTGCACAGCTCCTCGTGGATGGCGAGCTCCTCCTTCATCTTGACGTCGCGGACACCATCGGAGAACACCGAGATGATTGCCTCGTCCGTCACCTTGGGGATCTTGAGACGAACGTTGTTGAAGCGTTGGATGTACTTCTGGAGGGTCTCTCCTGGTTGTTGCTTGACGCGGCGCAGATCACCCGCGGCCGGGGGGCGGTCGCGAGTGCCCTGGAAGTTGGCGACGAAGCGGTCGCACATCTCGTCCCAGGAGGAGATCGAGCCTGAGGCAGGTTCAGGAGCCACGAACGAGCGCCGTCTTTGAGCGCCATGGGGAACCAGTTCGCCATGACTTTCTCGTCGCCGTTGGCCGCCTCGATGCTCAACTCGTAGAGCTGCAAGAACTCCGTGGGGTCGGGGGTGCCGTCGTAACGAGGAGGCAGAATCGGCTTGAACTTGCCCGGCCATGCGACGCTACATAGCTCGGGGGTGAAGGCGTGGCAACCGACCGTGGTCACCGGGGCCCGTCTTGGAGGTGGAGCTTGGTCTTGGTGCCCGCGCGCCGCCACGGCGAGCGGCGCAGGGCCCTGCCGCAGCAAGCGATCCTGACGTGGCGGTGCGGGGAGCGGTGGAGCGTTCTCTTGCGGGCGAGGGACTTCTTGGCAGCTTCCTTCTTCGCGCACGGGCGCCGGGCGCGGTGGGTCGCGCCGCGGAGCCGCGCGCCTTGGCGCCAGGGTGCCGTCTTGGTGCAGACGTGGAGGAGGTGCTCCGTGAGCTACGTCGCCTGCAGCTGGTGGTGGGCGAGGCAGCGAAAGGGACGGTGTAGGGGAGCCCCCTGCGGCGCTGACAAGCTCGGCGATGCGGTCCAGCCAGTCCTCGTAGAGGTCGTCGACGGGGCGGTAATGCAGGAGCTCGTGCGCCATGAGGAGCGCGGCCCGCGCGTCCGTGGGAGCACGACGAGCGTGAGATGACGAACCGGTGGGGGTCAGCGATGGAGTAGCGGTGCGGCCGTCACACCGCACCGAGGGGTGCAGCGAGGAGGCTTGCTGCTCGTTCCCCGCCAGGCCGGTGGCGGCGTTGGCGGCAGGTGACGGAGAACGACGAGGTGGCCCGCCGATGGGAGCCGTCTGGGCGACGCGGGTGGCGAGGGCAGCCCTGCGCTCAGCGCGGGCTCGGCGGGCGTCCGCCATGGAGATGACGAAGCAACGAGGTGCGGAGAAACGGAAGGAAAGCTTCGGCGCACCCCTACCTGGAGTGCCAAGGGTTGGATCTCGGGTTCCGGCAAAACCCTTAAGGTTCGAACTCTGGGGTGCGCACGAAGATCTCTCCCTCACAGATCACGCCCTCACACGCTTCGCGATCTCTAGGCTAGCTCGACGAACTTGCAACACAAGGGACACAAGATTTATGCTGGTTCGGGCCATCGTTGTGGTGTAATACCCTACTCCAGTGTGGTGGTGGTGGATTGCCTCTTGGGCTGAGGATGAACAGTACAAGTGGAAGAACAGCCTCCTGAGGAGAGGTGTTCTTGTGCTTGGTGAACTTGAGGGTGTGTGAGGATTGCTCAAGGTGAAATTTCTCTTTTTCCCTCTGTGGTGGCTAGTCCTATTTATAGAGGCCTCGGTCCTCTTCCCAAATATTGAGCGGGAAGGGATCCCACAACGACCAATTTGAAAGGGGACAGCTTATCCTGACAAAAGTAGTCTTCGCCTGCCAAAGGCTCTGGTGGTGACGCCTCCTTGGGCTCCACGGTGACCTCCGTCTTGCCGTCCTACTGATCTTGGTCTCGTTGCACCAATAGGGAAACCATTGCTTGACGCCTCGGTACTCCTCGCCTGTGCTTGCCCCTTTAGCACCAAAGGGGAAACACGGACACTGTGCGCACTGGCGCCCGCCTGGCCTTGGTCGTCATGGCTCACGTCACGAGAACCTCGCGAGGTTTGCCTTGCCTTGATCTCTCCGCCCCTCGTGAGCCAACCTGGTGAGGCCGCTCCCGAGGAGGTCTTGTGTCGTCTGCCTCGCGAGGGTCCTGAAAGCTTGTTGGTGAAGATGGGTTGTACGGGCCCGCTAGCAGAGCCACGCAGTGGGCCGCAGGCAGGCAAGTCTAGGGACCCCCGTTCCCAGAACACCGACAGGCACGCCAAGGGGGGGTCCTACTTGGACTCCTAGTCCAAGTAGGATTCGCCCCCCCCCCCTTTTCCTTTCTTCCACCGGAGGGAAAGGGAAGGGAGAGAGAGGGAGAAGGAAAGAGGGGGCCGGCCCCCTCCCCTAGTCCAATTCGGTTTGGTCAAGGGGGGGTGGGCGCACCCCTCTCACGTGACCTCTCTCCTCTCCTCCAATAAGTATCAATAGGCCCAATACTTCTCCCGGGGGGTTCCGGTAACCTCCCGGTACTCCGGAAAATGCCTGAACCACTCGGAACCATTCCGATGACCAAATGCAACCTTCCAATATATGAATCTTTATGTCTCGACCATTTCGAGACTCCTCATCATGTCCGTGATCTCATCCGGGACTCCGAACAGACTTCAGTACATCAAATCACATAACTCATAATACAAATCGTCATCGAACGTTAAGCGTGCCGACCCTACCGGTTCGAGAACTATGTAGACATGACCGAGACACATCTCCGTTCAATAACCAATAGCGGAACCTGGATTCTCATATTGGCTCCTACATATTCTACGAAGATCTTTATCGGTCAAACGCATAACAACATATGTTGTTCCCTTTGTCATCGATATGTTACTCGCCCGAGATTCGATCGTCGGTATCATCATACCTAGTTCAATCTCGTTACCGGCAAGTCTCTTTACTCGTTCCGTAATGCATCTTCCCGCAACTAACTCATTAGTCGCATTGCTTGCAAGGCTTATAGTGATGAGCATTACCGAGAGGGCCCAGAGATACCTCTCCGAAACACGGAGTGACAAATCCTAATCTTGATCTATGCCAACTCAACAAGCACCATTGGAGACACCTGTAGAGCATCTTTATAATCACCCATTTACGTTGTGACGTTCGATAGCACACAAGGTGTTCCTCCAGTATTCGGGAGTTGCATAATCCCATAGTCAGAGGAACATGTATAAGTCATGATGAAAGCAATAGCAATAAACTAAACGATCATTAATGCTAAGCTAACGAATGGGTCTTGTCCATCACATCATTGTCCTAATGATGTGATCCCGTTCATCAAATGACAACACATGTCCATGGTCAGGAAACTTAACCATCTTTGATGAATGAGCTAGTCAAGTAGAGGCATACTAGGGACACTCTGTTTTGTCTATGTATTCACACATGTACTAAGTTTCCGGTTAATACAATTCTAGCATGAATAATAGATATTTATCATGATATAGGGAAATTAAAATAACAACTTTATTATTGCCTCTAGGGCATATTTCCTTCAGTCTCCCACTTGCACTAGAGTCAATAATCTAGTTCACATCGTCATGTGATTTGACACCAGTAGTTCACATCGTCATGTGACCAACACCCAAAGGGTCTACTAGAGTCAATAATCTAGTTCACATCGCTATGTGATTAACACCCAAAGAGTACTTAAGGTGTGATCATGTTTTGCTTGTGAGAGAAGCTTAGTCAACGGTTCTGTCACATTCAGAGCCGTATGTATTTTGCAAATTTTCTATGTCTATAATGCTCTGCATGGAGCTAATCTAGCTAATTGCCCCCAGTTTCAATATGTATCTAGATCGAGACTCATAGTCATCCAGATTGGTGTCCAAGCTTGCATCGACGTAACTCTTTACGACAAACTCTTTTATCACCTCCATAACCGAGAAATATTTCCTTAGTCCTCTAAGGATAATTTTGACCGCTGTCCAGTGATCTACTCCTAGATCACTATTGTACTCCCTTGCCAAAATCATGCTAAGGTATACAATAGGTCTGGTACATAGCATAGCATACTTTATAGAACCTATGACTGAGGCATAGGGAATGACTTTTCATTCTCTTTCTATTTTTTGCCGTGGTCGGGTTTTGAGTCTTTACTCAACTTCACACCTTGCAACACAGGCAAGAACTCCTTCTTTGATTGTTCCATTTTGAACTACTTCAAAAAACTTGTCAAGGTATGTACTCATTGAAAAAACTTATCAAGTGTCTTGATCTATATCTATAGATCTTGATGCTCAATATGTAAGCAGCTTCACCGAGGTCTTTCTTTGAAAAATCCTTCCAAACACTCCTTTATGCTTTCCAGAAAATTCTACATCATTTCTGATCAATAATATGTCATTCACATATACTTATCAGAAAGGCTGTAGTGCTCCCACTCACTTTCTTGTAAATACAGGCTTCACCAAAAGTCTGTATAAAACCATATGCTTTGATCAGCTTATCAAAGCGTATATTCCAACTCCGAGATGCTTGCACCAGTCCATAGATGGATCGCTGGAGCTTGCACACTTTGTTAGTACCTTTAGGATTGACAAAACCTTCTAGTTGCATCATATACAACTTTTCTTCAAGAAATCTGTTAAGGAATGTAGTTTTGACATCCATTTGCCAGATTTCATAAAATGTGGCAATTGCTAACATGATTCGGACAGACTTAAGCATCGCTACGAGTGAGAAAATCTTATCATAGTCAATACCTTGAATTTGTTGAAAACTTTTTGCAACAATTTGAGCTTTGTAGATAGTAACACTACTATCAGCGTCCGTCCTCCTCTTGAAGATCCATTTATTCTCAATGGCTCGCCGATCATCGGGCAAGTCAATCAAAGTCCATACTTTGTTCTCATACATGGATCCCATCTCAGATTTCATGGCTTCAAGCCATTTCGCGGAATCTAGGCTCATCATCGCTTCCTCATAGTTCGTAGGTTCGTCATGGTCTAATAACATGACTTCCAGAACAGAATTACCATACCACTCTAGTGCGGACCGTAAGGTTCAGTAGTAACTTGATCTAAAGTTTCATGATCATCATCATTAGCTTCCTCACTGATTGGTGTAGGAATCACTGGAACTGATTTCTGTGATGTACTACTTTCCAATTCGGGAGAAGGTACAATTACCTCATCAAGTTCTACTTTCCTCCCACTCACTTCTTTTTAGAGAAACTCCTTCTCTAGAAAGGATCCATTCTTAGTAACGAATATCTTGCCTTCGGATCTGTGATAGAAGGTGTACCCAACAGTCTCCTTTGGGTATCCTATGAAGACGCATTTCTTTGATTTGGGTTCGAGCTTATCAGGTTGAAGCTTTTTCACATAAGCATCGCAGCCCCAAACTTTAAGAAACGACAACTTAGGTTTCTTGCCAAACCATAGTTCATACGGTGTCGTCTCAACGGATTTAGATGGTGCCCTATTTAACATGAATGCAGTTCTCTCTAATGCATAACCCCAAAACGATAGTGGTAAATCGGTAAGAGACATCATAGATCGCACCATATCTAATAAAGTGCGGTTACGACGTTCGGACACACCATTACGCTGTGGTGTTCCAGGTGGCGTGAATTGTGACTATTCCACATTGTTTCAAATAAATACCAAACTCGTAACTCAAATATTCGCCTCTGCGATCAGATCATAGAAACTTTATTTTCTTGTTACGATGATTTTCTACTTCACTCTGAAATTCTTTGAACTTTTCAGACTTATGTTTCATTAAGTAGATATACCCCTATCAACTCAAATCATCTGTGAAGGTCAGAAAATAATGATACCCGCCGCGAGCCTCAACACTTATCGAACCGCATACATCGGTGTGTATTATTTCCAATAAGTCAGTGGCTCGCTCCATTGTTCCAGAGAACGGAGTCTTAGTCATCTTGCCCATGAGGCATGGTTCGCAAGCATCAAGTGATTCCAAAAGCCCATCAGCATGGAGTTTCTTCATGTGCTTTACACCAATATGACCTAAATGGCAGTGCCACAAATATGTTGCACCATCATTATCAAATTTGCATCTTTTGGCATCAATATTATGAATATGTGTATCACTACGATCGAGATTCAATAAACCATTCACCTTGGGTGCATGACCACAAAAGGTTTTATTCATGTAAACAGAATAACAATTATTCTTTGACTTAAATGAATAACCGTATTGCAATAAACATGATCCAATCATATTATGCTCAACGCAAACACCAAATTTATTTTAGGTTCAACACTAATCCCGAAGGTAAAGGGAGTGTGCGATGGTGATCTTATCATCCTTGGAATCACTTCCAACACACATCATCACCTCGCCCTCAACTAGTCTCTGTTCATTTTATAACTCCTGTTTCAAGTTACTAATCATAGCAACTGAACCAGTATTAAATACCCAGGGGCTACTATGAACACTAGTAAAGTACACATCAATAACATGTATATCATATATACTTTTGTTCACTTTGCCATCCTTCTTATCCGCCAAGTATTTGGGGCAGTTCCACTTCCAGTGACCATTTCCTTTGCAGTAGAAGCACTCAGTTTCAGGCTTGGGTCTAGCTTTGGGCTTCTTCATGGGAGTGGCAACTTGCTTGCCATTCTTCTTGAAGTTCCCTTTCTTTCCCTTGCCCTTTTACTTGAAACTAGTGGTCTTGTCAACCATCAACACTTGATGCTTTTCTTGATTTCTACCTTCGCCGATTTTAGCATCGCGAAGAGCTCGGGGAATCGTTTTCGTCATCCCTTGCATATTATAGTTCATCACGAAGTTCCAGTAACTTGGTGATAGTGACTAGAGAACTCTGTTAATCACTATCTTATCTGGAAGATTAACTCCCCCTCGATTCAGCGATTGTAGTAGCGAGACATTCTGAGCACATGCTCACTGGTTGAGCTATTCTCCTCCATCTTGTAGGCAAAATACTTGTCAGAGGTCTCATACCTCTCGACTCGGGCATGAGTCTGAAATACCAATTTCAACTCCTGGAACATCTCATATGCCCCGTGTCGTTCAAAACGTTTTTGAAGTCCCGATTCAAGTCGTAAAGCATGGTGCACTAAACTATCAAGTAGGCATCATACCAAGCTTTCCAAACGTTCATAACGTCTGCATCTGCTCCTGCAATAGGTCCTTCACCTAGCGGTGCATCAAATACATAATACTTCTGTGCAGCAATGAGGATAATCCTCAGATCACGGACCTAGTCCGCATTATTGCTACTATCATCTTTCAACTTAGTTTTCTCTAGGAACATATCATAAATAAAATGCGGAAGCTATACGCGAGCTATTGATCTACAACATAGATATGCAAATACTATCAGGACTAAGTTCATGATAAATTTAAGTTCAATTAATCATATTACTTAAGAACTCCCACTTAGATACACATCCCTCGAGTCATCTAAATGATCACGTGATCCATATCAACTGAACCATGTTCGATCATCACGTGAGATGGAGTAGTTTTCAATTGTGAACATCACTATGTTGATCATATCTACTATATGATTCACGTTCGACCTTTCGTTCTCAGTGTTCCGAGGCCATATCTGCATATGCTAGGCTCGTCAAGTTTAACCCGAGTATTCTGCATGTGCAAAACTGGCTTGCACCCATTGTATGTGAACGCAGAGCTTATCACACCCGATCATCACGTGGTGTCTCGGCATGACGAACTGTAGCAACGGTGCATACTCAGGGAGAACACTTATACCTTGAAATTTAGTGAGAGATCATCTTATAATGCTACCGCCGTACTAAGCAAAATAAGATGCATAAAGGATAAACATCACATGCAATCAATAGAAGTGATATGATATGGCCATCATCATCTTGTGCCTTTGATCTCCATCTCCAAAGCACCGTCATGATCACCATCGTCACCGGCTTGACACCTTGATCTCCATCGTAGCATCGTTGTCGACTCGCCAACTATTGCTTCTACCACTATCGCTACCACTTAGTGATAAAGTAAAGCAATTACATGGCGATTGCATTTCATACAATAAAGTGACAACCATATGGCTCCTGCCAATTGTCGATAACTGTTACAAAACATGATCATCTCATACAACAAATTATATATCGTCACGTCTTGACCATATCACATCACAGCAAGCCCTGCAAAAACAAGTTAGACGTCCTCTACTTTGTTGTTGCAAGTTTTACGTGGCTGCTACGGGCTTCTAGCAAGAACCGTTCTTACCTACGCATCAAAACCACAACGATTTTTTGTCAAGTTTGCTGTTTTAACCTTCAACAAGGACCGAGCGTAGTCAAACTCGATTCAACTAAAGTTGGAGAAACAGACACCCACTAGCCACCTGTGTGCGAAGCACGTCGGTAGAACCAGTCTCATGAACGCGGTCATGTAATGTAGGTCTGGGCCGCTTCATCCAACAATGTCGTCGAATCAAAGTAAGACGTTGCTGGTAAGCAGTATGACTATTATCGCCCACAACTCATTGTGTTCTACTCGTGCATATAACATCTACGCATAGACATGGCTCGGATGCCACTGTTGGGGAACGTAGTATTTCAAAATTTTCCTACGATCATGCAAGATCTATCTAGGAGAAGCATAGCAACGAGTGGGGAGAGTGTGTCCACGTACCCTCGTAGACCGAAAGCAGAAGCGTTTAGTAACGCGGTTGATGTAGTCGAACGTCTTCGCGATCCAACCGATCCAAGCACCGAACGTACGACACCTTCGCGTTCAGCACACGTTCAGCTCGATGACGTCCCTCAAGCTCTTGATCCAGTTGAGGCCGAGGGAGAGTTCCGTCAGCACGACGGCGTGGTGACGGTGATGATGAAGTTACCGGCGCAGGGCTTCGCCTAAGCACTATGACGATATGACCGAGGTGTGTAACTGTGGAGGAGGGCACCACACACGGCTAAGAGATTGTCTATTGTGCTATTGGGGTGCCCACTGGCCACGTATATAAAGGAGGGAGGGAGAGAGGAGGCCGGCCAGGTAGGGCACGTCAAGGGGGGAGTCCTACTTGGACTCCTAGTCCAAGTAGGATTCGCCCCCCCCTTCCTTTCTTCCACCAGAGGGAAAGGGAAGGGAGAGAGAGGGAGAAGGAAAGAGGGGGGCGGCCCCCTCCCCTAGTCCAATTCGGTTTGGGCAAGGGGGGGAGCCCCTCTCACGTGGCCTCTCTCCTCTCCTCCAATAAGGCCCAATAGGCCCAATACTTCTCCCGGGGGGTTCCGGTAACCTCCCGGTACTCCGGAAAAATGCCTGAACCACTCGAAACCATTCCGATGTCCAAATGCAACCTTCCAATATATGAATCTTTATGTCTCGACCATTTCGAGACTCCTCGTCATGTCCGTGATCTCATCCGGGACTCCGAACAAAGTTCGGTACATCAAATCACATAACTCATAATACAAATCGTCATCGAACGTTAAGCGTGCGGACCCTACGGGTTCGAGAACTATGTAGACATGACCGAGACACATCTCCGGTCAATAACCAATAGCGGAACCTGGATGCTCATATTGGCTCCTATATATTCTTCGAAGATCTTTATCGGTCAACCCGCATAACAACATACGTTGTTCCCTTTGTCATCGGTATGTTACTTGCCCGAGATTCGATCGTCGGTCTCATCATACCTAGTTCAATCTCGTTACGGGCAAGTCTCTTTACTCGTTCCGTAATGCATCATCCCGCAACTAACTCATTAGTCACGTTGTTTGCAAGCCTTATAGTGATGAGCATTACCGAGAGGGCCCAGAGATACCTCTCCGAAACACGAAGTGACAAATCCTAATCTTGATCTATGCCAACTCAACAAGAACCATTTGAGACACCTGTAGAGCATCTTCATAATCACTCATTTATGTTGTGACGTTTGATAGCACACAAGGTGTTCCTCCGGTATTCGGGAGTTGCATAATCTCATAGTCAGAGGAACAAGTATAAGTCATGATGAAAGCAATAGCAATAAACTAAACGATCATTAATGCTAAGCTAACGGATGGGTCTTGTCCATAACATCATTCTCCTAATGATGTGATCCCATTCATCAAATGACAACACATGTCCATGGTCAGGAAACTTAACCATCTTTGATGAATGAGCTAGTCAAGTAGAGGCATACTAGGGACACTCTGTTTTGTCTATGTATTCACACATGTACTAAGTTTCCGGTTAATACAATTCTAGGATGAATAATAGATATTTATCATGATATAAGGAAATTAAAATAACAACTTTATTATTGCCTCTAGGGCATATTTCCTTCACATGGGCCCCAAGACGGGCCTGCTACCGAACTCCGGTGGCCACCCCTAGTGTACTACACCATCACCCAGCCTCTGACACCACTACACAAAACAGCAACTGTCGGAGAGGAAAAGAAGACCCAATCTCATCGCCCTAACTAGACGGTGAGATGACAGTCAAGGCCATCGGCTTCGACGCCGTCATGGAGAACGTCGTCATGGTGAGGAGGAATCCGAGGCAACTTTATTCGACATGGCGTCGTTCTCATCCTTCCGGCGCCACCACACGAAAGACTAGCTCCACCTATGAAAAAGCACAGAAAAAAAGACCCCCTCCTCCACCCGTCGCCGGAGCAGCAGCCAGAGGAGGAGGAAACCACGTCCTTGCCAGCTTTCACCAAAATGAGAAACTGTATGCCCACGATCACCCTTATTTTCCTGGAGAGGAAGACGGGGTACGGGCAACAGCAACTGTCAGGCGAGTAACCACTTTATCTAAGAGAACTGTCAAGTGCAATAATCCTGCACCTACGACAGTGTTACAAAAAATTACGTAACTTCCCCTCACTAATTCCCCCCCCTAATTTCAGTGGGGTGGGCCCCTCCTCCCCCTAGACCCAATGACAATCTGTCAACTGGCGTAAATTTTATGTAACTCCCTTCGTAGGTGTAGCATTGCTCCTGGCAAGTGCGTGTTTCCAAATGGGACAAAAACATGACAATCCACACACAAGCACATCACAATGAGTTGTGCCTGCTGCCCTGCTGAATGATCTCAGGCAAGGCAACGGCTAGGCTAGGTGTGGGCCAGAAGGATGTCCTTGCATGCCTCGTAGAACACCCAGGTGACGCCGGACGTGGGCATGACCTTGAGGGAGCTCGCCGCCCACCCGCGGAACAGCCCCTTGAGGCCCCCCTCCTTGACCACCTCGGCCAAGGCCGCGGCCATGTTGGGCGGGCATCTCCCTCGCAGGGCTCCGACCATCAGCCGCTTCCTCGCCACTTCCAGAGGGAAGCTGATCGTGCTCGCCGTCAGACCTGGAGAAAAAAGCAACCTCGAAATGTAACGGTGTATTCAATGGCCAAACTGTAAGTGAATCTTGAACACGTCCCATTTCTAAGTTTCTCCCAAGGATTTTGCGAGTCTTATAGGTCATTGCACAGCACAGGTAAACAGAATGAAACCAAGAAAAGGTTGAATGAAAATGCCCTTTGAATGGAAAAAAAAGAGTAACATTCCGGGTGGCGCTGAATCCTGACTTGAAAGAGCTCCGATGATCAGCAGCTCCGGATGGCTCAGCGACTTCTTCTCATGTGCACGGCAGTAAGAGGTCTTGATCGTCTCGTACATGAAGTAGTAGCATGTGCTGTAAGGGAGAATCCCGACCGGCGTCGGGCACAGGCCAGTGTAGAGACCACCGACGCCTTCGGTTCGGTAGATCTTGTTGAACGCAAGGGCGATGCTACTGGGATACGCCTCGCGGTTAACAATCAGGCGATCCTGAGACAGAGCTTAGAACATCAATGAATTGGCAAATGGTTTGCCAGCACAAGTATATAAAATACCATCACATTCACATCAAATGCAAAGATATTGCTACAAAGTTTGTCAGTATCTCCTGCTGATTTGGAAACAGACAGCACATTACACAATTTATTTAAGCCACAGGTAGTTTATCATCGATAGTAACCATCAAATTTGTTAGTATCATTGTAGTTAGTTAATACGGAGCCAGATCTGATGTACCTTGAGGACCTCAAGGGGATGGCACACTAAAGTGCTAACTATCCCAGCAGCTGCACCTCCAACGGCGATTGGAGATAGCAGGTGAAGAGGCAGCTCGATCGTCAAACCGCCGAGCTGTATCTTTGGGGAGCTATCCTCTTTCCATCTCTCTTGTGCCGACGTCATGCTCCATTTGACGCACTCGAATGTGTCGAGCTCGATTGCTTGAGTAGGAATGATGCGGATCATGTTAATCGTGTTGCCTGCCCAGAGTCCTTGCCAGCCATTGTGTTCCATGATCTCCATGAAACTGCCAAAAATCTGTTTTGACCCTACACCGACAACCATTCTTGTCCTGAAAACAATCAGACATTATGGTGTCCCTGCTTGTTATTTAGAGGGTTTAGAACATGCAAACAAACTAGAATGGGTAAAATGAAAGTATGCATGAAAGAAAACTGAATACCTGATGGTTTCTAGAGGAGCAAGAACGGCTTTAGTCATAGCACCAGCCATTGCCCCGCTAACGAATTCTGCAATTTCTCGACGCCTCAGCAAAGTCTGCGTTAGAAATTAAGGTTCTTGGGTTCTGATGTAAAAAAACTCACAACACATGTCGACATAGCCCACCCCACTTGCCTTGGAGGGCTTGGAGTGAAAAATCTTCAGTTGCAAGCGTTGGCTTTACGCGTAAGGTGGGAATGGCTGAGGAGAGTGGACCACAGTAGGCCCTGGCAAGGTATCCCGATGATCGAAGATAAGGAAGCCAAGATGGTGTTCAACAGTCTGGTGAAAATTGAGGTGGGCAATGGAGAGAGGATCCTATTCTGGAAGGATAGATGGATACATGGTTTCACGGTTGGGGAGATCGCTCCAACTATCATTGAGCTTGTCAGCACCCGCGCTCGCAACACCAGGACAGTGCAACAGGCTCTCATCAACAACGCTTGGTCTAGGACGTGCATAGTGACATCTCTTTTATGGCCCACATTCAAGTGGCTAACCTTTGCCACGCGATCACCACAGTGGACAGGAACGAGGAGCAAACTGGCATGTTCTACTGGCCTGCGGATGATAAAGGTATCTACACGGCAAAATCGACCTACTCAAGATTGTGCATGGGATTAACCAGATCGCCGACGGCGGGTGGCATTTGGAGGAGCTGGGCACCGTTGCGTTGTAAAATCTTTGCTTGGCTCACCGTGCAGTATCGACTATGGACTTCTGATCGGAGGGCGAGACACGGGCTGCAGGATGCTCCATCGCCTTGTTTCACCTGTTTACAGGAAGAGGATAACGTGGACCACATCCTCACGCAATGCCCGTACGCCAGAGAAGTGTGGCACCGGTGCTTCGAGGTTTTGCAGATTAACATCCAGCCACCCATTCAGACAGACACATTCACAGACTGGTGGCTCGATAAGAGAAGGAACTTCACAGGCAAAACAAAGCGTGGTTTCGACTCTTTCGTGATTGCGACCGCTTGGTCGTTGTGGAAGCAGCGGAATGCCAGGGTGTTCCATCAGTGCACGAGCATAGGTCTCCACCGTAGCCGGTAGATCAAGTGTTGCTAGAGGTTAAGGAGTGGAGGCTAGCTGGTTTTGGTGTTGGAGGTTAGACCCTTTCGTGAAAGAGTGACCTAGTTTGTTGTAGCTGGTGTGGGTGGGGTTTCTACCAGTCAGGATGTTCGCATCCCGGCTTGGTATCTTGTAATTATAACTTTCTGCCTTTTATAAAAATATGGTACGCCATTGGCGTACTCTCGAAAAACACAACAACACATGTCAATGGGAAATAGAAAGATGCACACATCAAACTACAAAGCTAATCCTAAATCATAAGATATATATCAGCCATGGAGTCATACTAGTAAAAACAAGGAATTGCAGTGACTGTTATACTATCATAACATACAATTAAAAGAGAGCGAAACAGATCAGGGGAGTTCAAATTTGAAGCAAGTGGACGTTCTGAAACCCTGACAAAGAGAAGCTTCAGCAGAAACACTATGAACAGTTACTGACGAAAAATCGCGAAGTGCGAAATGCATCAGAACAAACAAGCAAGCACAGCAATTTCCAAATTTTTTTTAGAAAAAAAGCACAACAATGCCTCCAAACGAAGCCGTAAACCGTCCCAATTTGCATCAACCGCACACACGGCTACCCGAGACGCTGGGATCTGCGGCTCCTTACCCTGACGGCGGCGCCGACGTCCGGCGGGCTGAGCCTGACTGCTACGTCCCCGTCGAGGTAGCCGTCCTTGGGCAGCCCCACCCCGAGCAGTCCGTCGTCCTTGAACACGCCGGCGCGGACTTGGGCGAAGCCGATGCTGGCGAGCGCGAGCTTGTTGCCGCGAAAGCCATCCTCGACGCCCATGGGTGGAGCCCCGGACAGCGGCAAACAGAGGCGCGGAATGGGGAAGGAAGAACGGCGATTCACGACGTGGCGTCGGAAAGAATCGGCCGTCGTCTACGGTTCCACGGCGGAAAGGAGGAGGTGTATTTATTCTGCAGTGTCCACTTTTTTTTGACATATTTCTACATGTTGTGCGACGCTCGGCTAGCTTGCTGCACGTTTTCGACGTGCATTGTTCTGGTCTCGCGTGATGTGAACATTTCTTCACAAAAAAAGGGGGAAAAAAGAGTGATGTGAACATTTTCGGTGCTACGTTGCATGTATTTTTGGGAGTTTCTCCGTATGTTTTACACGTTCGTGTGCGAGTTTTTTGTACATTTGCGTCAGGGGTTTTTCCTGGGATTTTCGGGACGGTGGCATTTTCGAAGACAGAGACCGGGTTCATATCCTGCAAACCATAGAGATATTCAAGTTTTCCCCTTATTTTTTGAGAGCGGGAGAACTACAAATCTATAATACCTAATTCATCCCCAATAACCTATTTCTCTTAACATGCAGACTATACACCTCAGCAAGCTTGCCACATTAGCACTTTCAGCCCTAATAGTATGACGTCATGCATGTGTTCTGTTACTAGGGTACTTATAAAGTAATTGAAGACCATTTTTGTTTTTTACAAATACTGTATTGAAGACCCTCTCTCTGTTTCCAGCCGTAAACAACGGACGCTCTCTCTCCCTCGAAAAAGACAAGACGATCTACTACCCCTCTCTAAACCGATCGACTCCTCTTCTTCGTTATAGAAAAATCAATAAAGAACACCAATCGTTCCCCTGACGACTGCAGTAGGGTGCGGCTTACGGGAACCGATCTCCGTGTCATTGAGCTCCTCCGGCAGGACCGACAGTCCGGCTGCCTTCGCTGGCTCTCTCCAGCTTCACCCGCGTCAATCTCTCCCTCAGTTGCACCCACCCTTTGTCTCAAAGCTGCCTCTGACCTCAGCTCAAGGCACTACGACGCCAAGATCCAAGACACAGCTCACCACCGGTCCGCTCGCCTCCGTCCCGGCACGATCGTCGGTAGGCCTCACCTTAGATGGCTCATCCGGCTTTGCCTTGTCCCTGCCGGCTCCCCGACTCCGTCACGAACGCCTCACCTCCGACGGCTCTCCGAGTTTCTCTCAAGTTTAAGTCACCTGTCCAGTAGGCTCCTGCAGGACGACCGCTAACCAGTCGCCTTCGACGGTGCCCGACCGCGAGCCCGCCTGACATGTGGTGTTGCTTTGTCTTTCCTCCTCGCTTGCCATCTCTGTCTCCATACGGCGTAGCTAGGTCCGTCACTGCTGGGGACGCAAGCTTTTCTGTGGCCTGGAAAAAGAACTTGGTGGCGACGCCGGTGAGGTCCTCGGCCATGGTGTGTAGGTTGAAAGCCAATACTCTGAGAAGTGCTCGGTCCAGCTCCTGCAATGAGCATCCGGTGGGGGCGATTGCATATTCATCAACATTTTGTCTCCCTCCAGCGACGACCTTCTGTTACGGCAATGGTAGCTTTCTATGGCAAGCTGACCTTCAGCAGTTTGGTAGAATTCCTGGCATCCAACTATTCAAGTCACTATAATCCCATCACCAAGTAGATCTTTGGAGAAAAGCATTTCATTACTTCCACAATACTAACTTTTTGTGAGTAATTTTGGTGTATTTCATGAACCAATATATGAGTCATGCCTTTCTCCACATGCTCATCTATAAAATCAGTTTACTAGCCACATGATCTATCAATTTGGACATTTTCTTCTTACCAAAGAGGACAAATGCATCCAATGTTTTCAATTTTGTCCTGTTAATATTAAAAGAAATTATTTGCAATAAAGTCACGCTGCAACGCGCGGGGTATTTGCTAGTTGAACAAGCGGAAGACCATCATTGTACGTTTCCCGAGGCGATTACCTGTAGGCCCACCAATAATACTCTGCCACAGTCTGAGTCAGCGACAGCCAGTCAGGATATATCGAGATATCAGCGTATCGGGCCTGCCCTCGCGCCGGGCCGTGCAAGATTGAGTTCGGCTTTACGGGCCTTCACGGGTCTGGGGGTCAGGACGGCCCAGTTATGTAATTTATCTGGCCGCTGCGGGCCAGTGTCCACCACCACAGCACGGCTCGGAGGAGGATGCTGCGGCGCCGCCTGGGGACGTGGCCATGGCCGGCGGCAAGGCGGGGGCTGTCGCGGCTGGCGCCGCCCGCGCCCGCGGCGGTGGTGCGCGTGGACAGCAACAACGTGGCCCGCCTCGGCGCGCCCAAGCCCGGGCCGAGGCCGCGGCAGCTGCTCTCCCTGCCGCCGTTCCCCGCCGGGGCCGACCCGCTCCCCGGGAGGAACGTGGCACCTCGCCGCGTGACGGCGGTCAGCTGGGTGAAGCACTGTTTCGCCGACGTGCCGCAGGAGGTCGTGCAGGCGCACTTCAACAAGAGGCAGGTGCGTATGCGTATTACTACGGGTGCCACGCCTCCGCACTCTATACCGGCCCTGTTATCATCTGCGGTCTTATTAATGAAAAGATTGCACTATTTTTTTCAGTTAGTGTTAACACACGATAAGAATGGGATTGCGTTGTTCTCAAATGTGAATTTCTTGTTAAAAGTGTAGGCTATTCTAGTGGCGAAATGATGTAGCTGCTTTCATGCTTAGGTACCATGATTGATTAATTGTGATGAATTCAGTTAATGATCGCAATGTTTTTCTCCAATGAGCCATTGATTGATTCGCTTTGGTATATTTTGCTTTAGTTTCTATCATTTCACTACCAGTTTACACTGCATGTAGGCATTGTTTTCAATCTGACATGAAAAGCCCTGCTATCTGTTATCAGGTTTACACTGAGTGCTCAGATCAGGAGGTTTCAGCAGAGAGCATTTGGTGCCGGAAGCATCATTTGAAGAAGGTATGTAATGAAGAATTGATGCTGTATTTTCTGGAGATCTTTTAGTGAAATGTTATTTACTACGTGAGTGAAGTAAATATGCTCAGCAGTTCGTTGCAGATCAAGCATTCTGAAGTGATGGAGCCTGGCATGAGAATTCATCTTCCTGTGTCTGTGGCTGAGGCTGAGATAAAGAAGCGGTACCAGACCATTCCAACTGCCACACTGCATCCCAACAGGGATGAGATTGAGTACCTGAAAAGGCTTGTCATCTACAAGGTAAACTATCATTCTATGTTGTACTCTGATTAGTTTCTTGCATGATTGCTGCCGTAACAAATGCTTTTTTTGTGGGCAGTTGTGTAAGCCTCTGACCTTCTGTACAGTAAATTAACTTGCACATACAGGATTATGATATGTATAAATCAAGTGTCCGTCTACATATTATATTACTTCCACAATACTGTAAAAAATGCCATTCACAAGTTACTTATTGATATTTCAAAGGTGTCATCTAGGGTTTGGTTATTTAATTTTCCTTATTCAGATTCCTCATAGTATGCTGAACTTTCTAAATTATAGGACTCAGCCATACTTGTGCTTAACAAGCCTCCAAAAGTGCCCATGAAGGGGAATTTACCAGTACATAACAGTATGGATGTGCTTGCAGCAGCAGCACTGTCATATGGGAATGAAGAGGGTCCAAAATTGGTTAGATTGTTTCTCTTTATTTTGGGACGCTATGTGTTGTCTTAAGCTCTCTCTCTCATGATTTTCTTCCTGCGGTTTGTGAGTGCAGGTCCATCGACTGGACAGAGATACTAGTGGTTTGCTGTTGATGGGGAGAACAAGAGAAAGCTTTACCCGGCTGCACTGGCTCTTCACTAGCATCAAATTAGCAAGAACAGCTTCGCAGGTTAACATAAATTCATGATTTTGCCACTTGGCAAGTGGGCTTATATCTAAATGATTTTGATTGGCACACCTTTTTGCGATGATAGCCCACTGATGTCTTGTATTATTGATGGATCTTGTAGGCATGGAATGCCGCCTGTGAATCATACTTGCAGAGGTACTGGGCATTGGTCATTGGGACCCCTACAGAGAGTGAAGGAATTATATCTGCTCCTCTAACAAAGGTATTATATCATGTATCTTACTAAGGAAAGTATTTGGTTATTAAGAAATATAGAATCCTTTAATGTTTTATGTTACTTAAATCATTGAATCATTTAGAAGATCTAGTCATCTTTGCATCTCCAATAGGTGCCCAAAAATAGGGCATAAACGCTTTTTAGGGCACGAGGGGGCAAAAACGCTGCTCTAAGGATAGGGCGGCTGCAAAATCAGCTGCTGTTGCAAAAAATTTAGGGCAGCAGGGACCAGGCAAGACCACAAGAAAACAGCTGTTTTACATCACTCTGTTGTTTCAACAGGTGCCCTAAAATAGGGCACCCACAAGAAGACAAGCGTGATGTATTTTAGGGCAACTGTTGGAGATGAACATTTTTCGGTGCCCTATAAACCACTTTTTGGTGTTGTAAATTTTACTCCAAGCACATTTTGGTGCCCTAAAATAGGGCACCTATTGGAGATGCTCTTAGCACTCTCATCAACCACCACAGTTGGTGCATCCCTGGCTCCTTTCCACGGATTGAACTAAGATGATTCATAGATAAGGTCATACTCATATGTAGTAACGATCCATTTGTTTAATGGCAAGATTTGTCACATGTCCTAGTCTCTCACTGAACTAGGTACTTCTTGATGATGGAAAAGCTGAGAGGGTCATTCTGGCGCATCCCTCTGGCATAGATGGTGCACAAGAGGCTGTTACTGAGTATCGAGTGATGGGACCCACCATCAATGGCTGTTCCTGGATTGAGTTGCGCCCATTGACAGGCCGGAAGCATCAGGTAGTCTCACGGTACCTAATTAACTCTTACTGGCGAAATACATTTCTGTAAAATATACGAAGATGTTAACATACTTGTATTATGGATACACCGTACATCCTGTTGCATCATCTTTCGATTTACCCCTTCAACACCTGAGTTTGTTTTGTAATACGGTGAATATATTCACATATCCTTACATATATAATAGAAAATTTCAACTGAAATCACCAGTCTAAACTATGCTGACCCTGCTGCAGCTCCGAGTGCACTGTGCGGAAGCCTTGGGCACTCCCATTGTTGGAGATTACAAATATGGGTGGTTCGTGCACCAAAGGTGGAAGCAGAATCCCCAACCGGACTTTGAGCCGTTCACCGGGGAACCATACAAGCTGAGGCGACCTGAAGGCTTGGAGGTTCAGAAGGGCAGTGTTCTCTCTAAAGTCCCTTTGCTGCACCTGCATTGCCGGGAGATGGTGGTCCCAAACATCGCAAAGTTCCTGAGTAACACCGGAGAGTGGCATGATAATGGCACCCCATGGTCCAAGGAGAAGCCGAATCTTCTAAGGTTCATCGCGCCGTTGCCCGCGCACATGAAAATTAGCTGGAATATAATGTCTTCCTACCTAGTGTAATAGTTTATCTTTGTTTGAATGATTTTTAATGTCACTCCTCTTAAGTTGCATTTCATGATGTGACCCCTTCAAGATCACTGACATGCAGGGCCCATGCCCACTTTTCAGTGACACATGGAGTGGCATATTCTGAAACTCAGAATTAGGGGAGTTACATATAATATTATTATTTAGGTTTTCTTTGGGATTGTCAGATTGTAGATTTGTAGCAGGTGGCATTTCAGAATCAGCGAACAATTGATGCGAGTACTGTAATTTTTTAGGGAGATTATAAATCAAATTTGGCACAATCATCTTTACAAAGACTCTTCCATAGTTCCATTACATCTATGATTTTGTTTCTAAGCATAACATCATCCCTGTACATCGTAGCATCTGGTACTACTACCTTGTTGCACTAGTGTAACAGTGCTGTACTGGTGAAGATCAGTAGTTCCAAAAGATTTGGTTTCTCCTGTGCTGCTTCCTCAGGTAGACGCCGAGCAAGTCGTGGTACGTCCATCGCCGCTTCCCGCCGGCCGCCTCTAGCAGCCCCTCGGAGGTGGTGTGGAAGCCCCCCTTGCCGAACGCCTCGAACACGACGCCGTCCGTGGCCACCACGGGCTCGCCTGAGCCGTCCAGCCGGCGGAACGCGAAGGAGAGGTTGCGCGCGAGCCGGCGCTCCATGTAGGCGTCCACGAAGCAGCCGTGCGTGACGAGGTCCGGCGCGACGCCGTCGCGGCGCATGTGCTCGGCGGTGAGGTGGAGGTCCCAGAACATGCACATCTTGGAGAAGGCGGCGGCGCGGATGTTGAAGGTGGTGAGGTCCGGCCGGCACCCGGCGGCGGTCATCTCCAGGAAGGCGCGCTGCAGCGACTTCATCTTGAAGTTGGCCGCGAAGGAGAGGAGGTAGAGGTTCCAGAGCAGGTTGCCGGCGTCCCGGCGGCCGAGGCCGACGCCCCTGACGAACTCGCCGAGCTTGTAGTACTTCCGGTTGGCGATGTACGCTGAAGCGACGGCGCGGATGGCGTCGACGGAGATGAGGAGGCCGGACTTCTTGAGCCGGCCGACCGCCGCCTCCATCTCCGGTACGGTGCCGGAGGCCGCGTAGTGCCGCACGAAGGCGTTGCCGGTGGCGGAGTCGACGCGGAGGCCGGCGCGGGCCATCTCCTGCACGGCGTCCTCCATGAGGGCGAGCTCGCCGGCGGCGCCGAGGCAGGAGACGGCGAGCGGGTAGAGGTCCCGCGCCGCGGCGGGGTCGCGCGCGGAGAGCTCCCGCGCGGCGAGGAGGACCTCGTCGTAGCGACCGAGACGCGCGTACGCCGGGAGGAGGCTGGGCGCTGCGGCGGCCAGGCACGGCGCGGCGGAGCTGAGCAGGAGCTGCGCCCAGATGGACTGAGCCCGCGCGAAGTCGCCGGCCTCCGCGCGGACGACCATGAGGGCCGCCGCGGCATCGGCTTCCGGGGCAGTTCTTGGACGGAGCACGGCACGCCTCGACGCCGGCGTGTGCGCCCGGGCTAGGTCAGTTTGGGTGAGACGGAGCTCACTGCGCGAAGAAGAGGGAGGAGGGAGACGGACGTGATGAGACGAGGAGGACGGAACGGCGAGGGGCGCGTGGTGGTGCTCCCGGGGTCGGCGACGAGCGGCCGGGAGAGGACGAACGGTGGAAGGCAGCGGCCATGGAGGGAAGAGGGAACCCATATCACCTCATCCCTTCATGGAGCCATCGTAAGAAAAAAGAGCAACGCCGTCGTAAGAAAAAATGTTGCTCAATACTTGATCCAAGAGTAGTTTTCACAAGAACAGCTCAAATCCTATTTGTAGCTTAACACGAATTTCGCAGAAATTTCACACCAGCCGGTTCAAATATTAAAGAATCGAGGAAAATCTCCCGTTCCAAACAGACTCATTGTACTCCGAAACTGCAATCCTTCAGCCACATTTCATTTCACAGGTTGGCAATATTGCCCAGGCATGTCCTCAGCTGCCATTTGTGCTCATGTGCTCAGCAGCTGATAATAAACTCGGTCATGGCATTGGCACCTGAGATTGCAAACGGCATGGGTTTGTAGAACATCCAACCAAACCACAGATGATATAAAATTTAAAAAACCCAGCTTTCTCCCCCAGGGCCGACGACAGTCCTCAGGGGATCGGTCAAACAGGAGAGCATTACATTAATCAACCGCAGATTCACATTAAAATACATCCGGTACTCTGTTAAGGAGGGCTACCCAACGAAATCAGACCAGTAAATTGGTCAATAGTACAGCAATGAGAAGAAAAATAAAAACACAATCCCGCGACAAGCACATGAAAAGCTCTCACGACAATAGTACATGAAAATAGAAAAATACGAGAACCGGAGAGGAAGGTCAGGTCAGGCTTGCATCAAACAAGCTGAGCGCTACAAATGCCTTTCCTCCTTTAACCCTATATACTAGTTGTAGTACATGAGCTGCTGCGCCGACGTCTGGCTCGGGTAGCCGTCGTACAGGGCCTGGGAGCCAGCAGCGAGTAGCCCCGCGGATACCTGGCCCGCGAGGCCGTGCTGGCCAGCAATCTGCCCTGCCGCCGCCTGGCTCAAGGCAAGCTGCCTCTGATAGGCTAGAAGTTCGGCTGCTGTGAAGCCTTGCGGCACGCCAGCCATTGCTATGGGTTGATATGAGGCAATCGGGGGCGGCAGCGGCTTAGAAGATGTCCCAGGGGGTGTTGGTTTGTTGCCCCATGAGCACTACAAAGATAACACGGAAACGGATGATGAAATTGCATGAACAATTGTGCCAAGAATAAAGAGGGCACAAAAGCAAAATAAATAATTGCTCTGGAGGTTACCTTGATTGGCTTGCCGCGAACGACCAATCCGTTGGCCATCTGAATAGCTAATGCTGCTTCACCATGGGTACTGTACCTTATAAATCCAAACCCTTTTTCCTGTTGAACACGAACTTCCTCAATAGCTCCGACCCCTAAGTTGTAGAAATGGCGGTGAAGCTCATCCCGATTAACCTGACCAGTTAAGCAAAACGATAAATTGAAGGTCAGCCTATCCTAAAATTTTCAGCTGACAAGAAAAACCAGAGAAGTAACTTCATAAATGACATGGGAAGGAAACTGCGCTAGCGGAAACTTGTTTTTACTGTTTTACCTCGTGTCCAAGGTTGCCAACGTACACCGTTGTGAAATCAGGGTTGTTCTCTGGATTTTCTTTGCTTCCTGTATCCTGGTTTGCCTCCATTGCTACAGAAGAAAGATGGACGAAGGCAAAATCAGCAGCTATTTTACTGGCTAAAATCATTATTAATTCAAAACATGGCCACGTGATTCCTTTCGTAACATTAGTTGAGCTTAACAAGATACGAGAACAAATCTACCATTAAAGTAAAAAACACTTGTCATTATAGACACCTGACCTGCATTACTGGAACCACCATTTGTTAGTACAACTGCATTATGATTGTCCGTTTCTTGTTTCTCTTCTGCGTTGGTCTTTGTTGCCCAGTTGCACCTTATTTGTCTACTGCCAAGCCATTTACCTGTTGTAAACATTAGTTTGCAAGACTTAGACGGTTTGAATATCAGAATATCAGACGAAAATAGAAAGAAAAATGTAATCAGCTGTAAGCTCCAGCACTGACATACCAGTCATTTCAGTTATAGCAGTTTCAGCTTCCTGTGCCAAGAAACAACATAGTATTGGGTGACACACTGATAATAGAGGTAAAACACTCGGGTCTAACTTGAAATTGTAAATGTAGGGCTGATCAAAATACCAATCTCCATTTCTCAAAGAAGAAGTTAGTTATGCTCTGGTGAGCTTAGTTTTTTTTTTTTTGACATGCTAGTGAGTTTAGTTGCTACTAAAGGAAGCTTCATCTAGTCATCAAACATCATTCATGTTAGACTAAATGCAAAACTGACACTAGTTTGAATTTTGACTGGATGATGCAAGGAGACAGGCAAATTTCAAATTTTCAATACCAGAGAAATAATTTGATTAATAGGAAAAAATGTAAATATAAAAATCGTTTGCTAAACATGAGAACTAAACAAGAAATATAGTACTTTGGCTTTGCAAAATCCATCAGTATCCAACAGCTCAAACACCAGACTATTAGGTAGATATTAAGGTGGGTATTAGACTCACGATCAAAATGGTAAGAGTACTGGAAAATGCAAAGGATAAATGGTCTTAGTTGTTCATACCTGCTGATTACGGAAGGAGACAAAGCCATAACCTCTGGAGCGTCCAGTTTTATTATCCCACATGACTCGAGCATCACTGATCATAAATGGCAGACATGAACAACTGAAAAGCTGCAGCGAAACAGTAGTAGAAATAAAGGGGAACTAAAAGCTTACGAGCAAGAAGGATATGTTGAGAAACAGGCATAAAGAGTTGCATCATTCACTTCAGAACTTAAATCACCAACAAAAATATGGAAATGCCCTGGAATAATTCAAAGGGCACGGTTAACCAAACGAGGGTTAATTAGAAAAGGAAAACAAGACACGAGAAGGTTTAAAGTATCTCACCAGATGTATCCTCCCTTTGTGTACTTGCATACGCCCAGTTTACCTTGATTGCTTGACCGTATCTGGGCGAAATAATTCAAAATGAAAAGCATTAGAAGTTGATCTGGGACTCCAGAATCCAGAATCTTTGTTGCTGAAATTAGTTAAGTATCAGCACTTACATGTGACGCCCATGAAGGGTCATTATTGCAAGAGCTGCTGACCTCCGATCATAGTAGTCAACAAACCCAAAGGAAGACTGCACAGAACAAGAGATAATCCTTGTCAAACAGATGAAAAATGACTGACGACAGTAGGCTTTTTGCCGATTTAGCAACATGTTCAGTAGCATACGAAAAGTAACAGTACATATTTCAAGAAAATACAAAGGCATTGTGTCTTGATGCACTCACAGAAAAGTAATTATATGTACAAGCCTAGGCAAATTTCCCTACACACACTACAAGGATAAATTGTACTCCCTCCGATCCGGATTAATTGACACAGACTCTATACAACATTGTATAGAGGTTGTGTCAATTAATTCAAGTTGGAGTGATGAATAAGCATGTTCACGGCAAGTAGGGTACAGGGCAGCAATGGGATAAAACGTTAAAAATGTTGGAATGTCAAGACATCGGCGTTCTCTTAATTCTTTATCAAACCTATGGTTCAGTACAAGAGGTGCATGAACAAAATCCATCAAGGTAATTGGAAGGAGACATCCCTTTAAAGCAATAAATTTCCATGTAATTTTGGTAGTATAACTGCACATTAGGGGTGTAGAAGTGCACCTTTTCTTTCCGGATGAGCTTGCATCTTTCCACAGGACCAGAGCCCTGGAAAACTTCAATCAGAAGGCTCTCAGTGACATTAGGGTGTACGTTTCCTACATACCTAGTTGTCACAACATCGCGAATCAAATCAGAGTCAGAAAACAATTGATAAAAAATCAAGATAGATAGCATGCAACCATATTTAATGATGATTTAATAATAACTAAACAATAACATAAATTGGCAACAGATTCAATGATAAATTATGCTGATCTAAATTTTACCATGGGTTGTTATGATATTCATTTGAAAATTTCATCTTGGAATTCCACATTGATTTTAAAATTAAACCACAATTTGCATGACTAAAGGGGAAAAGGGACTAAGCTAAAAATCATATGGAGGTGAAAACACGAAAGAACTCCGAAAGCACTCACACACTGCGACATGTGGATGGATCAAACCCAGGTGGGAGATTGCCATTTGAAACAGGCTCCATCTGCAAAATGTAAAATAAAAAGAAATAAAAAGAAGATACATGCTGATGCCGAAACTAGTTGAGGAGCAAAGAGAAATAAATAACATATAAAAGATGATAAAATTAAACTCAATGTAATGGGAACAAAATCCCAGTTCTCCAAAGTCGTGTTTTATGCCATTATAATAATGACTCAAAATGTTGTGCTACATCCAAGCATCTCTCTCTCACACGCACCCTGTGTTTCACCTGTCTGCTAGACCTATGTACTGTGCATATGCACCATTGATCTCACATCGATGTAACAACCCGTGAGCAACAATCAATGTAATCATGAATAGGCCAATGCAATTGACAAGCTTTATACAGATGGTGACAGCAGTAGCCCTTGCTCTTAAGAGTACAAGAGACACAGAAAGCAGTTTTAATTTAAAACATGGTATTCATTGTGTTGCAAAAATCCTGACTCAAAGCAAATAACAATTTTCAAGGTTCATACCAAGATCGACATGCAATACAGCTATCACACGTGCATACAAATAACCGATGCGAAGCATATCCTGAACAGATAACGAGGCAAGGAGCATATGAAAACAAAAACAAGTAAATGCAACGGAAAGCCTTGAAAACTTGTATTGTCCAATTGCATCACATCTACCCAGCCAATGTGCTTCGAATACCAATAACAATGGAGCAATGTTCCGACCAACCGGAGCAGAACAAGACATGTGCCACCATGCAAATGCAACTCAGACGGAAATAGCAGCTGCTCCATTCCCCGGAAGAAACTTCAGCTATCAAGCCAAAAGTCGCTAACGAACAACATACACCTACCCCCAACAACTTCAGAAAAAAGGGGGGGAACGCACCAAGCAAACAACAATCTTCCGCGCTCACAGACAGATCGGCGTGCATTGCTGCGCCCAAATGCACGAGTAAACAAATAGATCAGGAACCGAGGAGATAGAGGGCGACCTGAGTCATGGCCGCGGCGGCGGCGGCGGCGAGGACACCGGACTGATACTGCTGCTGCTGCAGCGCCTGCTGCATCAGGAGGGCCTGCTGCTGTTGCTGCTGCTGCTGACGGAGCCTCTGCTGCTGCTGCTGTTGCTGCTGGCTCGCGCCGGCGCCATTCATCTCCTCCGACTCCGACCAGATCGAAACACCGGGGGACGGAGGGCCCGCGCGAACCGATCGACGGATCGGCGGATTGGATCCAACAGATCAATAGATTTGGTGGCGAATTTCTCGCGGCGGATCGAGCAGGGGAACGGAGGAAGAGGAGGTGAGATTTTTCCTCGTATTTTCTCTCTCTCGCTCGCTCTCTCTCTCCTCTTTTTTCTCCCTCTGTTTTCTCCTCGTCGGACTCCAATGGAGATTAGGGAGGGTGGAGGGGCAGTATGGGTATTTTGCCTATCCGGGGGAGATGACGTGGAGTTTTCTGTGTGGCTCCCCAATCCCATGGCTCAGTGACAGGTGGACCCGGTGATCCTGCCTCCAACTGTGCTTGCTAGGATTTGGGTCGGTTTTTCAAATATAAACAGGGATATGATTATATGATAGTGGTTGTTGTGCCTATTTTGCCCAAATATCATGCATAATCTGGGCTCTCACATCATATGTTGAATTTTTCAGAAAAAACACATCATATGTTGAGAACTTGAGATTTGTATATAGAATTACCCTGGTTTCACTATAGGTTGCTCAAATGTGGTATTAGGGGTCCATTTGTCCTGCCTGGTTTACAAAGATTTTACTCCCTCCGATTCAAACTAATTGACGCAGCCTCTATATTCGGCGGGGTAGAACAAATAATGTGTTGCATACAATAAATTAGCTGCATAAGTAATAAGTACTAATATGTATTGTAGATATATACTGAAGTTAATTTTCTCATGGAACCAATAAAAGCTTATGGAACAATAGCCGAAATCCGCCCGATTTTGACTGGATCAACAAGTTTTTTTTCCGAAGGAGCTCTCTCATTCAACTATTTTAATCCGTTATGCTCCCTAATTTTGGAGTTCCCCATTCGATTGACTATTTAATTTTGGATTTGTTCATGATTTTGACCAGGTGAATGATTTTTCAAATCAATTGATAGCCAAAAACATCGACATCCATAATACTAAATAAATAAAATATGGAAACCTATTTCATGATGAGTCTAATGACACCGGTTTGATATTATGGGTACTGATATATTTCTCTGTAAATTTGGTCAAATTTAAAGAGGTTTGACTTTTCAAAAATTCAATGCATTTTATATTTTGAAACAACGGGAATGTAAAAGTTATGAAAACCCAACAACATTAACGGCGTAGTAAGGCGCGCCCAATCCTTCTAGTCTAATACGCCATGCCTCCTAATTTTAGAGTCCTCCCATTCAATTGATGTATTATATTTGGATTTAGTTCACAATTTTGAAAGGGTCGACGATTTATCAAGATCATTTAGTTAAGATAATCAATTTTGGATTTGATTCATAATTTTGATTGGGTCAACGATTTTCCAAATTAATCAGCAACAACAACCTAAAAACACAACATTCCCGTACATCCCCTCATCACCTAGAAAAAAGAAGTGTCAACATGTGACATTATAGCACCAATATAATACATGTGGTCACCAACAAAAGAAACATCACCACATAAGTACGAGTTGATGAACTTATAACATGGAATCACACTGCTAAGAAAGCTCATCAAAACACCGCATTATAAAAATACATTTTACCCACGCGCCAAACCAAATAACAAATGAAATTTATAAAATCTCAACAACACCAATGTTGCAGCGAAGCGCGCTCAACCCTTTTAGTAAATACACTATGCTACGTAATTTTGGAGCTCTCTCATTCAATTGAGGTGTTCAATTTTGGATTTGGTTCACGATTTTGATTGAGGTTATTTTGAAACTGGTTCATGATTTCATTCAATTGAGGTTTGAATTTCGGATATTTCATAGTTTTGACTGGGTTAACGATTTTGGTTGAGGTGCCCAATTTTGGCATGATTTTAATCGAGTCAATGATCAATCGACAACAAGCATACAATAAAAAAGTCAACATCCAACCTATAAAAACACATGAGTTTTACGCACCCTCTCATCACCTTGCAAAAAAGAATAGTCAACATGCGACACCGTAGCACAAATATAGTACATGTGGGTTGATTAGCAGATAACACAGAATCACGGCCCTTGGAAGGGGCCACCAAAACACAACATTATAGAAAAAACATAATCCATCATCTCCCTTGCGTGCCAACCCAATTTTTTTATGAAATCCCAATAACACAAACGACGTAGCAAAGCACGCTCAACACTTCTAGTAATTTTGTTTTTGCCCTACCCTAAGAAAGAGTTTCATGTACTAACAACATGCACACAATTATGCATGTTTCAATTAAAGACTCACGTTTTTAGAATAGCTTAGGATAAGCAAACTACATGAGTCAAGAGGATCAAAGACATTGGTATGAAATTATCATTATTACCCGGTGTGTAGAGCATTTGTGACGCAAATTACAATGTTGTACCATCTCTAACTTGGTCAAGTAGCAAAGGTATGTGAAACCCACCCGTACATATTTCGTTAGTATATTTGTCCTATGCAATTCATAGAGATTGGAAAGAACATGGTGTTTGCGCATGTATATCAAGGTAAATATCATGGATGTATAGTTAAGTTAGGTCATATAATCATCAAAATCTACAACCAAACTTGTATTATTGTGTTTACCTTCTAGCATCTTCTTCTTCTTCTTGTTGTTGTTGTTGTTATTGTTGTTGTTGTTGTTGTTGTTGTTGTTGTTGTATCCCTAAAATTGAAAAGAAGATAAAAATTGTTAGTCACCTATTCACCCCCTGCCCTCTCTCTATTCGACCATACAAATCCTTTCACTACTACTACAGACCCATAATCCAAATAAAACTACTCACAGCGATCATGATGACCTTGAAGTTGATGGAAATGGCCACCGTGATGATTTCTCCTGCGACAGATTACCGGAAAAGGCCTCCATATTGGATTTCAAAGAAACAGCGACGGCGGAAAAATTCGGGTGATAAATCCCTGAGGGATTTTGGGAGAATATAAAGGCACGTAAACCGAGAGGTGATGGAACAGAGTGCCAGAGGCACACGCCCCTAGGGCTCATAGGAGTGGAACATGGGGCCCCTGGGTGGCCCCCCGTGCTATGCCGGTTGTTACTCGATCCTTCTGGACTTGAAACTTGCACTGATTTTTTCTAGACTTTTTTTACTCAAAGTCCAAAAACAACAGAAAACAACATCTAATACTTGGCACTGGATTAATAGGTTAGTCCAAATAATAATAATAATAATATGATTTAAATAGGTTCCAAAAGTATGCTAATTACTCGTATAAATGATGCTGGAGTACCCGCCTCCTGGGCGCCCCTCCGAGCCATCCGTCTTGCGGTGGCTTGCTGCGAGGGCCTTGCAGGGGCTCTCCGAGCTGCCTGATCTGCCCGGACGACTTGGACCCGGGCAACCCAACTGGGTCCAAGATGGGTGGACTGCAGGTGGGCATCCGGGGCCATCTTCATTGGGCGGCATAAGGCGCTCTCGCGAGGGCCTCATGTGCGCTGCCCCACGCGCAAGCGCATGCCTGAACCCCACATGTTGGCATCTTCCACCCCTACCGGTCTGGGTTGATAGCGCCAAACAGGGCGTGCATTTTTGTCGCAGCGTTGACTCGCGTGTGGGGTTAGCTATTGATACGTCCATTTTGCATCATGATTTCCTAAGTTATACTTCATATTATGGTGCAATCATATTGCATTTTCTCTCTTAAAATGCAAGATACATCAAAGGAGGGAGATCACGATTGAAATTCTTACCTAGAAAAGCTACAATAGAGATAGCAATTCTTCGGAGCTCAAAATGACGTGAGATTTTATGGAGATTTATTTTGAAATATAAAAAAATACTGGGCGAAAGAAGTACCAGAGAAGACCCTCGGTGAGCCCACAAGCCAGAGCGCGCCTATGATACATCTTCAACGTGTCTATAATTTTTTATTATTTCATACTATTATGTTATCAATCTTGCATGCTTTATATGCCATTTTATATCATTTTTGTGGACTAAGTTATTAACTTAGTGCCAGTTTTAGTTCCCTTTTTTTGCCTATTTTTTGTTTCGCGGAAAAACCATATCAAACAAAGTCCAAACACGATGAAACTTTACGGTGATTTTTCTTGACCAGAAGAGACCCTACAAGCTTCGGGGAGAGACCAGAAGACACACGAGGGCATCACAAGCTCAAGGGGTGCGCCATGCAAGCTTGTTGTCCCCCTGAGCATCGCCTGGACCTAATTCCTGACCTATAAATTCCCTAATATCCAAAAAACAAAGAGAGACCCGAAACAATTCTTCCGCCCCCACAAGCCACTCCTCTTCCGCAATCCCATATGGAGGCCTCCGCTCATACTCTATCAAAGGGGAAACCATTGGGGAGGCAATCTTCATCGACCTTGCTGCCTTCATGATGATGCGTGAGTAGTTCCCACATGACGTACGGGTCCATAGCAGTAGCTAGATATCTCTCTCTCTCTCTTTGATCTTCAATACAATGATCTCTTCAGAGATCTATCCGATGTAATTCTCTCCGGTGTGTTTTTTGGGATCCGGTGAATTGTGGATTTATGATCATACTATTAATTGAAAGTATTTGAGTCTTTTATAATATTTATTTATGTGTGATTTTATAGCCTTGTATTTCTCTCTGATCTATCTATCTATCTCTTTTGGCCCAAAAGATCGATTTATCTTCAGTGGGAGAGGTGCTTGGTAGTAGGTTCAATCTTGCGGTGTCCTGATACGTCTCCAATGTATCTATATTTTATGAGGTATTCATGCCCTGTTTGCAACAATTTTATATGTTTTTGCTGCACTTTTATATGATTCGAATGAAACTAACCCGGACTGACGATGTTTTCAACAGAACTATCATGGTGTTATTTTTTTGTAGAAATAAAAGTTCTCGGATTGGGTTGAAAATTTATGGTGATTTTTTATGGGCAAGAAGAGACCCCTGGAGCCTAGGAGGTGGACCAGATGAAGTCCAGGGGAGCGACGAGCTTAGGAGGCGCGCCTCACCCCAGGGCGCGCCTCACCCCAGGGCGCGCGGGTTGAGCTTGTCGGTCCCTCGTGGGCCCCCCGACGTGAAATCGATGCCAAAATATCCTATAAATACAGAAACCCCAGAAAAGAAACCTATAACTTTCGCTTCGCCGTTGCAAGCCTCTGTTCTGAAGCGATCTCATCCAGAGCCCTTTTCTGGGACCCTGCCGGAGGGGGAATCGTCATCGGAGGTCATCTTCATCATCCCAGCTGTCTCCATGACGAGGAGGAGTAGTTCACCCTCGGGGCTGAGGGTATGTACCAGTAGCTATGTGTTTGATCTCTCTCTCTCTCGATCTGGCACGATCTTGATGTAACCATGGGCTTTGTTAATATAGTCGGATCGTATGGTGTTTTTCCCTCTATATCTTGTTGTGATGAACTAGGTCTTGCTCTCTGAGGTTTTGTTATGTTGGATTGAATATTTTGGATTTGAGATCACTTGATATATGTCTTGAATGTGGATACCCATGGTGACAATGGGGTATTCTATTGCGTTACTTGATGTATGTTTTGGCATTCAACTTACAGATTACCGTGACGTTGGCTATTCTAGGCATAGGGGTTGATACACATTTTTGTCCTACGTTCTCCGACATAAACTTTGGAGTGATTCTTTGTCACACATTGAGGGATTGTTATATGATTCAATTATGTTAGCATTGTTGAGAGATTGCACTAATGAAAGTATGAACCCTAGGCCTTGTTTCCAAGCATTGCCATACTGTTTCTGTTCATTTTTGTTACTTGCTACCTTGCTATTTTTATTATTTTAGGTTTCAAAAACCTATATCTTGTTGGGAAACATAGCATGCAATTTCAAAAAAAAAAATCTACGCTCACGCAAGATCTATCTAGGAGATGCATAGCAACGAGAGGGGGAGAGTGTGTCCATGTACCCTCGTAGACCGAAAGCGGAAGCGTTTGACAACGCGGTTGATGTAGTCGTACTTCTTCTCGTTCCGACTGATCAAGCACCGAACGTACGACACCTTCGAGTTCTGCACACGTTTAGCTCAATGACGTCCCTCAAACTCTTGATCCAGCAAAGTGTCGAGGAAGTAGATGAGTTCCGTCAGCACGATGGCGTGGTGACGGTGATGGTGAAGTGATACGTGCAGGGCTTCACCTAAGCACTACGAGAATATGACCGGAGGCGTAAACTGTGGAGGGGGGCGCCGCACACGGCTAACAATTGTTGGTGTGTCTTCTAGGCACCCCCTCCCCACGTATATATAGGTGGGAGGGGGAGGGGAGCTGCCATGGGGTGCCCCAAGTAGGAGGAATCCTACTTGGGTGCCTAGTCCAATTTGCCCCCCCCCTTTCCTTTTACCGGAGGGGGAAAAAGGGAAGAGAGGGAGAGGAAAGGAAGGGGGAGGCCGACTCCCCCTTTCCTTCTCCCACTCGGGCGGCGGCCTAGGAGGGGTGCGCCAGCCCCTTGTGGGCCGGTGTGCCCCTTCCCCTTTGGCCCATGTGGCCCATTAACCTCCCGGGGGTTCCGGTAACTCCTCCGGTAGTCCGATATGTACCCGGTACTCTCCGAAACACTTCCGGTGTCCAAATACTATCGTCCTATATCTTAATCTTTACCTCTCGACCATTTCGAGACTCCTCGTCAAGTCCGTGATCTCATCCGGGACTCCAAACAACATTCGGTCACCAAATCACATAACTCATATAATACAAAATCGTCATCGAACGTTAAGTGTGCAGCCCCTTCGGGTTCGAGAACTATGTAGACATGACCGAGACACCTCTCCGGTCAATAACCAATAGCGAAACCTGGATGCTCATATTGGTTCCTACATATTCTATGAAGATCTTTATCGGTCGAACCGTAATGACAACATACGTTATTCCCTTTGTCATCGGTATGTTATTTGCCCGAGATTCAATCGTCGGTATCTTCATACCTAGTTCAATCTCGTTACCGGCAAGTCTCTTTACTCATTCCATAATACATCATCCCGCAACTAACTCATTAGTCACATTGCTTGCAAGGCTTCTTATGATGTGCATTACCGAGAGGGCCCAGAGATACCTCTCCGATACTTTGAGTGACAAATCCTAATCTCGATCTATGCCAACCCAACAAACACCTTCGGAGATACCTGTAGAGAATCTTTATAATCACCCAGTTACGTTGTGGCATTTGATAGCACATAAGGTATTCCTCCAGTATCCGGGGGTTGCATAATCTCATAGTCGAAGGAATATGTATTTGACATGAAGAAAGCAATAGCAATAAAATTGAACGATCAATATGCTAATCTAACGGATGGGTCTTGTCCATCACATCATTCTCCTAATGATGTGATCCCATTCATCAAATGACAACACATGTCTATGGTTAGGAAACTTAACCAGCTTTGATTAACGAGTTAGTCTAGTAGAGGCTTACTAGGGACACAGTGTTTTCTCTATGTATCACTAGTACAACGAGCTGCTAAACAAACGGTTTTTAACCCCTTTCCGCGACGGCCTTTGGAACCGTCGCCAAGTGAGTGTGGGCGATAGGGGGGTCCTTCCCACACGACCCAGAAACCGTCGGGGATATGCCCTCCTGGCACACACGCTCGACAAAATAAGGTCGTGTGTGACCGGCGGGCGTTCAAATACGGAAATACGTACAGTAGAGCTAAAAAAATACAATTATACGGCGAAATTGTTTTCGGTCGCAAGTACATCCCACACAGTCAGTCCTCGCTAAACGTTTTCGTTCGTATGTACATCCCACACAGTCGCTCCAAGGAAAACGTTTCCATTCACAGGTACATCACACACAATTTTTTCCTGTTAAATTGTTTGCGTTATTGAATGTATCACACACGGTCCATAGAAGAAACTGTGTGGCAAAGGCCGTCCATCACACACAGTTTTATGTGGTAAACGTTTGCGCAAGGTGGCCTAACACAAACAGTTTTCAAGAGAAAGTCGTGTGTGATTGTTCATTGATCCAACACGGTTTATTCCTAGAAACTGTGTGCGTTGCCTGAGGTCATCGCCGACGGTATTTTTTCAACAACCGTTTGCACTAGCAAAACCCAATTAGCAGGCTAATTCGCCATTAGCAGGCTAATTATCTGATTATTCATAATCCATTTATTAATCTAATTGACATTTCATATTAAGCACACAATATATTTCATTTTTATAATTGAAATACATTAGAGTACAACATCATATAGCTTCAGCACTCAGCTACCCCATTACACAACTACACCAGGACCAAGTTTCACATGCAACATCTATAACCTTTCGAAATTAGCATCATAGACGATACATAGAAAGATGTATCTCATCTGGAAAACTGCTGAAGCAGAAGGCGAATATTGAGCCTTCATTGATGTTGAAGGTCTTTGTAACTTTAGGCCAGTGCCCGTGGATGATTGACCGTCCATCCTTCGTCCTCTTCAGGAACACTTCAATATTGAACCGTGGGTGTTGTATGAATACTTTCCTCGCCTCCTGACCATACAGGTGGTTTGAGAGGTAATCATCAGTGAACTGCTTTGGAAAGGCCTGAAAACAAGGATGTGCATAAATATCTTCTCTATATTGGAAATGGGGCAAAGGAATAAAAAAGGCAAGGTATAATAGTTAGTATCATCCTGTAGTGAACTGATGTCTTCTTCATTGTGCAGACAAAGATCTTGTTGTTTTTTGTCGCTAATTTCTTTATCCTGACAATCTTCCTGAGTTTCTTGACTTGACTAATATTCATGGACAACTCATTTTCCCATATGCAAAAAGGGTCGAACAGTGGGTCAAAACCTCTGACAGCAAGACCTACATGTGCAAGACCAAATTGTTAAAAACCTAAATATTAGAATGGTTCCTGCAATTGCACAATAATGTGTTATTAGACAACGGACCATGCACGTGCTAACCTCGATTGTAAACCTCAGTGCTTCCCATTGTTTCCCTGCAACACATATAAGGTAGTTAGTTATCAGGTTAAGTAAGGGTTCGCATGTTATCAGTAAAATATGTTGATGAAAAATAAGCACATTGCAGATTCATCAGATCAATTCAAGCCACATAGAAAACCCATTTATCCAAACCAAGCATGATTAAGAACTAGGAAATATAGCACTTGTATATGTTTCTCATGTATTAAGTGCAGCCAAATTCGATTTATTCCTCACATGCACAACAATACAAAATTCTAACCACGACAATTGGACATCGCATTGCAGAATTGAACCAAGCAGTTAACTAAACACTACAACAAATGAACCAACATTAACTAAGCACCACATTGCACAATATAACATACTCCTAATAGAAGATCAGACAGTTAACCAAACAGTCTACAGCCAATTGTAGTAATTGTATTTGTTTCTCATGTATTTACTACAGCCAAATTCAATTTATTCCTCACATGGTATACAATAACAGAATGCACCCACAACTATTGAACATCGCATTGCAGAATTGAACCAAACAGTTAACTAAACACCACAACACATATGAACCAAACATTAACTGAGCACCACATTGCACAATGTATAACCAAACCAAGCATGCTTGACAACTTGGAAATATAGCAATTGTATTCGTTTCTCATGTATTTTGTAAAGATAAATTCGATTTATTTCTCACATGGAGACAATACAAAATTGCAGCCTGAAGAATTGAACATCACATTTGCAGAATTGAACCAAACAGTTAACTGAAGATGACAACTAATTAACAAAACAGTTAATAAGTGAGCACGACACTGCACGGCATATAGAACATATACACTAGAGCAACAGATTGCATGGTAAAATTAGATAGCACAATTCACTAGAATTTGTGAAGGAAAGGCAGGAGCAGCACACGCAATGGGTAAACCGAGCATGCTTAACCGGCGTAGCTAGCAAATGGCAAGGTGCTCCTTCAAGATCTAGGGGTCGGCACGAATGGCAGCCATCGCGACCTCATCCGCGTGTGCGGCCGCGATTTGCTTCTCCGCTGCCAAATGCTCCTTGAGATCCTGGCTATACTGCGTGCACCGGCTTATGGCCGCGCTTATTTGGTGGAGGGGTCGGTGATTTGGGTGGAAGGTGACGCGTTCGCGCCGGCGGTCGGGGCATGTGGGATGTGGAAGGAGGAGGAGGATGGGGGTCGGGTGTGGATTACCTGCCTGGATATGCGAGGCCGAGCAGTGTGAAGGAGGGTCACCGGCGAGGAGGCAGCGCTGCAAGCAAGGAGTGAAGGTTTCAACATGGAAAGGAAGGCGGAAACAGGGGAAATGTGGCTTTTGGTAAGGGGGAGGGGGCGGGGAGGTAGATATTTCCACGGAAGCCGGAAATTTGGAATCGCTTCAGCGAAAAAACTGGTGCGCAAAGTGTCATCAGACACGGTCCCTTATTCAGAACTGTGTACGATATGTGAACATCACAAACGATTAAGATAGCTTAACCCGTGTGTGTTGAGTTTGAACGTCAAAAATTTTGGTTCGAATTTCCTTGGTTACAGTGGTCATCCACGTCATTGCATAATTTGGGTACACAAAGGAGACTAACTTCTTAATCGAGCAAGTTCAGCAATTAAACAGAGCTAGCTGACCTAAACATTACTCCAACAAATTAAAGACCGTCTCTCTTAATTAAACCAAAACAAAGAGTACTACTACGGCTGGTGCTCGTCGATCTCCGCCGCCGCCTTCATGTCCAGCTCGCGCCCGATGGTCTCCTGGGGAAGGGGCTCCATGGCATCAATTGCACCATACTCGGCAAGCATCTCGCCGTCCACGTCCGCCATATCTTTGGAATAGGCCGCCATGAGCTGGGCGTGGGCGGCCGCGATATGGGCTCTAGCGGGCTCCGTCGTGGCAAGGTATACCGCGCAGGAACGGACGGCTACTCGAGCTCTCTCGGCGATTGCCAGCTCTTCGGCCGTGGGTTGCCGACCGTTGTTGGAGAAGCTTCGTTTGATTTTGTGCGGTGACCGCCACGAGCTAGGCGTGGACGGCCTCGACATGGTAGTGGGCGGCCTCCATCAGGGCTAAGGCCGCTGCTACGGAACGGACAACTGCTATGCCGCTCCCGCCAGTTGCTATCCTCCAGGCAGATGCTGCTGCCACCGCCTGAGAAGCAACAGCGGCCATTTGGGCTGCCTTGGCCGCCCGGACGCAGACTGCGGTCGCCCTCACGAAGCTTGTTAGCACGCGCCTGGCGGCTGCCGCCGCGCTCTCGCCGGAGTGGGCCGCCAAAGTTGCCCTCACGACGTGGGTCCACATCCCCATCTTTCACCTGCGATGAATGAATAGTGAAATGATATTTGGGGAGTGAGCTAGTGTGCTTGACACGCTGGCTGTGGACTGTAGCCGACGCACCTTCTCGCATAAGCCATTGGCGTACTATACACCGACGGTGCTCCAAGATATTTTGTGTTGCATCTCACACAGTTGGTGATAATAAACTGTGTGTGACCTACTTGATTTATTGTCTTGATTTGAATTACGTAATGGGGTCACAACTACAAAGGATGGTGTTTGAATTGTTAGAACTTTTATCTGCAGTGAATATGCAACTATAGGTGTGTCGTCCAAAGATTGGAATTATTCAGGGTTCGTTTGGATGTTTTTATATATTAACTTGGTTTTGTAGGCATTTCAGGTGCATAATTCTAATTTCAACTACATGCACATGCTCTAGTGCATATAAACGGGTTGAAAAATCAAATATGTGTCCTTGGTTGCATGCTTAGGTCCCATGCAAGAAATGGGAATGAATGTCACACACCCTGCCACCATCACTCGGCCGCAAACATTGAGATACCTGGTTTTTAAATTCTAGTAAATCCAAAACTCATTTGAAATTCATGAAACTTGGCATGCTATCATGGAGCGACATCAACATGCCATGGTAAAAAAAATTGTCCCATTTGGGGCAGGTTTGGGTATAAGCTTCTCACAAACCAGAGCTTCTCACAACAAGCGTGATGGTTTCGGTTGGGTACATGCCACCTTTGGGGACGAAACGATATCCGTTGCCTCTTATTGCTTTCAAAAAAAAATTGAGTGTCAACATAGAACAACAGGAGTGTTGTGTTCAATTTTGGATTTTTTCGGGGTTCATTTGGACATTTTTATACATTAATTGGGTTTTCCAGGCATTTTATGCGCATAATTCAAATTTGAACTACATGCACATGCTCCAGTGCATATAAACTGGTTGGAAAAACAAATATGTGTCCTTGGTTGCATGCTTAGGTCCCATGCAAGAAATGGGAATGAATTTCAAACACCCTGCCACCGCCACTAGGCCGCAAACATTGAGATACATGGCTTTTAAATTCTAGTAAATCCAAAACTCGTTTGAAATTCATGAAACTTGGCATGCTATCATGGAGCGGCATCAACATGCCGTGGCAAAAAATTTGTCCCATTTGGGGCAGGTTTGGGTATAAGCTTCTCACAACAAGGGTGATGGTTTCGGTAGGGAAAGTGCCACCTTTGGGGACGAAACGATATCCGTTGCCTCTTATTGCTTTCAAAAAAATTCGAGTGTCAACATAGAACAACAGGAGTGTTGTGTTCAATTTTGGAATTTTTCGGGGTTCGTTTGGACATTTTTATACATTAACTGGGTTTTCCAGGCATTTTATGCGCATAATTAAAATTTGAACTACATGCACATGCTCCAGTGCATATAAACTGGTTGAAAAATCAAATATGTGTCCTTGGTTGCATGCTTAGGTCCCATGCAAGAAATGGGAATGAATTTCAAACACCCTGCCACCGTCACTCGGCTGCAAACATTGAGATACATGGCTTTTAAATTCTAGTAAATCCAAAACTCGTTTGAAATTCATGAAACATGGCATGCTATCATGGAGCGGCATCAACATGCTGTGGCAAAAAATTTGTCCCATTTGGGGCAGGTTTGGGTATAAGCTTCTCACAAACCAGAGCTTCTCACAACAAGCGTGATGGTTTCGGTAGGGAACGTGCCACCTTTGGTGACGAAACGATATCCGTTGCCTCTTATTGCTTTCAAAAAAATTCGAGTGTCAACATAGAACAACAGGAGTGTTGTGTTCAATTTGGAATTTTTCGGGGTTTGTTTGGACATTTTTATACATTAACTGGGTTTTCCAGGCATTTTATGCACATAATTCAAATTTGAACTACATGCACATGCTCCAGTGCATATAAACTGGTTGAAAAATCAAATATGTGTCCTTGGTTGCATGCTTAGGTCCCATGCAAGAAATGGGAATGAATTTCAAACACCCTGCCACCGTCACTCGGCCGCAAACATTGAGATTCATGGCTTTTAAATTCTAGTAAATCCAAAACTCGTCTGAAATTCATGAAACTTGGCACGCTATCATGGAGCGGCATCAACATGCCGTGGTAAATTTTTTGTCCCATTTGGGACAGGTTTGGGTATAAGCTTCTCACAAACCAGAGCTTCTCACAACAAGCATGATGGTTTCGGTAGGGAACGTGCCACCTTTGGGGACGAAACTATATCCGTTGCCTCTTATTGCTTTCAAAAAATTTCGAGTGTCAACATAGAACAACAGGAGTGTTGTGTTCAATTTTGGAATTTTTCAGGGTTCGTTTGGACATTTTTATACATTAACTGGGTTTTCCAGGCATTTTATGTGCATAATTCAAATTTGAACTACATGCACATTCTCCAGTGCATATAAACTGGTTGAAAAATCAAATATGTGTCCTTGGGTGCATGCTTAGGTCCCATGCAAGAAATGGGAATGAATTTCAAACACCCTGCCATCGTCACTCGGCCGCAAACATTGAGATACCTGGTTTTTAAATTCTAGTAAATCCAAAACTCGTCTGAAATTCATGAAACTTGACATGCTATCATGGAGCGGCATCAACATGCCGTGGTAAAAATTTTGTCAACGTCCCCAGGTTTAATTCGGTTTCCCCAGTTTAATTCAGTTTTTAAATATAAAACACTCATCGCAAACGTTTTAGTTAGAACATCCGTATGCAAACCGACAACTTCCCCAGGAAGCCAAGGGAAAATGTGCCGAGCAGGATTTGTGCAGCTCTGGATCGCAAACGTTTTAGATAGAACACCCGTATACAAAGTGAGAGCTATGGTCTTCCCCTTAAGTCGAGGGAAAATCCGCAACGCAGGATTTGTGCCTCCCTTCAACGCAAACGGTTGTTTTGGATGACCCGTGTGCAACCACGTACAAACAATTTGGTAAGATTTGCATATGTCATATTGGGTATGTTGCCATTTGTCAAACTAGAAAGATTTACATTTGTTGATCTAGTAACGTTGCCATTTGTCAATCCTTGTAACACTGCGATTTGTCAAAATATGCTGCTAGAAATCACTAGCACTATCTAATTTTTGCAACTAAAATTCGATTATTAAGCATATGTTTCATTCATAGATTAAGCAGTCGTTCTTAATTTATACAAACAGTTCAACTCGAGAGCTGAACCGACCAAACTTCTCCCCAATTGTTGCCAACCACGTACTGAAATAGCTAGTTCAACTATATATACTAGCTAATTTTAAGTGTGTTGTACAGTTCGACTACACATCTATAGTCAGATGAACTGAACAAAATAGCCCCTAAATACTACTACTACCACGGAGGGGCTTTGTGCTACTTCCGGCAGCCTCTCCTCTGCCGAGCGCTCTCAGTAAGAGGCAGAGGAGGAGGAGGAGCCTACCGACGAGCTGGACAAATGCAATACGATGCCTGCCACTGCTGCACGTTTAGCAACGCTCGCCAGCTCGAATGCCCACTGCCGCTCCAGACGATCCCTCTCGAAGAGGTCAGACTGCTTGTAGATCTCCTGATTCCTCGCCTCTACGTCGGCGTGTGCTGCGGCCACGGCTGCGGTAAGGCTCTTTGAATGCTCGACGAGGCGCTCCTCCTCCTCCCGCAGGAACTCGATGTAGCGCGCAAGGTCGTTGACGCACGTGCGGGCCTCCACCTCCGCCTCCCGCCTTCGGGCCGTGGCGGCAGAGCGGGTGATAATCCCGGCGGTCGACGGTGGGCTGGCGGCCACGGCGACTGACGATGGGGTGGAGGACACGACCACCACCTCCGGCCTTCGGGCCACGGTGGCAGAGCGGGTGATGGCCACGGTGGCCGGCAGTGGGGTGGCGGCCACAACGGCCACCTCCCGCCTTCGGGTCATGGCGGCGGAGCGGGAGATGGCTCTGGCTTTCGACGGTGGTGTGGCGGCAACAGCGGCTGGCAACAGCTGCTGACGGGCAGCGGCGGCGGAGCATGTGGTGGGTGTTCCGCGCACACCCAACAGGGACGCCACGCTCACTACACTACGTCGGGGACTGCGCCGCCGCAGCTGTGTAGCCTCCCAGTTGGAGCTGTCCTCTGATGACGGCGGAGTGGCTGAGCGATGACGACGGACCGATGCCATTGGCGATTGTGGGAGAAGCAGACGAGATAAGCTACATGGAGGGAGGGGAAAATGCGACCTACTATAGCAGGTCGTGAGGGTTTTTATAGCAGGTCGGTAAGCATTGGGATTTTGGGGGATTTCACCCAGTCGGGCGGGAAGCTTGTGCGGGACCCTGCGAGGTTGCGCGGGAACGGCCTCACCGACGATTCATTGGCGCCACCGTTTGGCCAAAAGAACGCCCCCGCGCGCTGCGCAAGCTTGCGCTGTAAGCCGTCTGCGGCAGCGGGGTGACAAGACGTGCGAGAGGAGGTCGAGAGGACACATACACATACAGTTAATAAAAAACATTTGCGATTTAATTACCTACTATACCCCCGTCCTGTTTTATAAGTAGGATTTAACTAATAAAATACGAATGCATGTCGCCAAAGATTATATCGTTGGAGTCGTATTTGAACATAGTTTCCAGCTATACATTTTTTGTAACATGCATTAACACTTTTTTGGTTAAATTTAAGGTTATATACCAGCAAGCGTTTGCCCGCAACACACATGGCTTATTCCATCACAAACAGCTCGGATGGATCAACTGTATGCCACGTATCGCACACGCAACTCTAATTTGATTCCTGCTTAATGTCTCCGACATCGCTCGCACAGTTCGTCTTATTTGCCATGTATCACTGTGCCGGCCTCTGCTCGCGTCCCTCGGCAAGGTCTGCTCGCCATTAGGCGCCGCGGCGTGCTCTGTCGCGTCCGTTGGCGCACTCTGCTCGCGTTCGCCGGCGCGCTCGACTTGTGGACAGCTTTTCCTTGCGCGTTCAACTGCTATATGCATATATATATGGTTGCTCGTCGTTGAGGCGACTGCGGAGCGCTCTGCTCGCGTCCCTCTGCGCGTGCTCTGCCAGCAGTTGGGCGTGCACACGATCACGTTGGGGGCCCCATATGCATGCGGTTGCACCGCGCGTGTTGCCACGCGATGCAGTTATGTGCGGCACGATGGAGTTACGCGCTGCAAATTAGAACTGCCATCAGGGCCTGCCGATATTCCTGGTCGTCCGGCTTCCCCTTCAATTCCCGCGGCCATTATAACCTTAGTCTCTTCAACCTTTCGATCGCGCCCCACAACACAACAAGCACACCCACGACGACACATAGAGAGGGGATGTCCTGCGGCGCTCCAATGGAGTTCGGCGAGCATAGAGTGAAGACCCACACGAGGGAGACGGATCTCTCAGTGGTGTACACCATCGACCCGGCCGTGGTGGACGACTACATCAACAGCGCTGAGCAGATGCTTGCTCAAGACAAGTACAAGGTGGTCGGCATCGACCTCCAGTACACCACCGGTCGTCCCGGCATAGATCAGAAGGTTGCCGTCGCCCAGTTGTGCGTGCGCCATCATGTCCTCATCTACCACTACTGCATGGCCACAGAGCCTTGCGACCGTTTCAATAGGTTTGTCGACAACATTGACTACAAGTTCGCCACGGTGGAAACCAAAGATGATGTAAATGCGCTCAGTGTTACAGGCTTGGCCTGCAAGAACCTTGTCAAAATCCGTGACCACTATAGGGTCTGGGGCAGCACGAAGAAGGACTCCCTGGTCGAACTCGCCTTGGCCATCATCGACCCCTCCTACGAAAAGATGAAGCAGGATGACCAGAGAACAAGCCCCCTATCCTGGCACAGGGCCTCGATGCGGCAACTGGATGAACCTCACCCCAGGCTCGCGGCCAAGAGCGTGTACACATGCTACAAGATGCACAGGCGGATCATTGACATGAGGAAGTGCCTCGTTACCCAAATCGACGAGCCTGGATCGAGCCACAAGCAGAAGATGATGATCAGATGATCGTTTATGCTAGTTAATCATGCATGTAATATATAGTTTACTTTATTGGTGTGTGGAAATGTCATGTGTGTAGTAGCCACCTATGTAATTATGCATGTAATAGTTTACTTTGGTGTGTGCAAATGCCATGGTTGTAGTAGCCACCTATGTAAGTGGATGTTTAATTTGGTTATGCAAGCATGTCCTTATAAGTGTGTATATATATGTTGTTGTTCTGTATGCAATCCCATCGCACAACACACACGTCTTATTAGCAGCAACCGTCTGTGTTATTATCGGTCTTCACACACATTTCTGTTTACAGACCTGTTTGCCGCATATCACACACATCTTGTTAAGTTGAACCATTTCTGTTCTCATGTCTCAACGCAAACAGTTCATCCAAGTGAATCGCATGTTGTATATCGCACACACCTTGATCTGGCTGACCGTTTCTTTTGTGTTGCCTAATCACAAACAGTTCATCCGAGTAAACCGTATGCTGTATATCGCACACACCTCCATCTGGCTGCCCATTTCTTTTGTTCCTCCTCATCGCAAACAGTTAATTGAATTGAACTGTATGCCCTGCATCGCACACGCAACTAAAATCTGAACCATGTTTGATGGCTCCGCCATCACAAACATTTTGCACCTTTTTTGACGGTTTTTTACACCACCGTTTGCGATTATGGCATCACACACAGTTTCGTCGAAGGGTCTCTGATCGTAGTGTCGTGTTAGCAGCATCCTGCAGTAGTGTATCCACACATGTATCAAGTTTCCGGTTAATACAATTCTAGCATGAATAATAAACATTTATCATGATATAAGGAAATATAAAATAACAATTTTATTATTGCCTCTAGGGCATATTTCCTTCATATCTACTATCCATACTACACTTGTATCACCATCTCTTCGCCGAACTAGTGCACTTATACAATTTACCATTGTATTGGGTGTGTTGGGGACACAAGAGAGTTCTTGTATTTCATTGCAAGGTTGTTTGAGAGAGACCATCTTCAGCCTACACCTCCCATGGATTGATAAACCTTAGGTCATCCACTTGAGGGAAATTTGTTGACGTCCCACAAAACTCTGCGCTTGGAGGCCCAACAGAGTATACAAGAATGAGTTGTGTAGTAGACATCAAGCTCTTTTATGGCACCGTTGCCTGGGAGGTGAGTGCTTGAAGGTACATTTTTAGATCTTCCAGAATCTTTTAGTTTCTTATTTTTCACTAGTTTGGTTTTATAAAAGAAAACTACAAAAAAATGGAAGTGAAGTTACATCATGTTCTTTATCTTTATGATGTCTTTCTTGAAAATGATGGAGCGGAAAATTGTGCCGAAGTGTTAGAAGAAGAATTCAAGAATTTTTTTGCATAAATCCTTTGAATGATAAGCATGATTGCAATGTTGTTAGTATGCATTCTTTGAATATCCATGATACTAATGATATGCAAAGCCATAAGCTTGGGGATGCTATGTTTGATGAGTATGATCTTTTTAGTCCCCCAAGTTTTGATGAGAAAATTTATTATGATGATAGCATATACCTCCTATCTATGATGATTACAATTATGAAAGTGGGTCTTGAAGAGTGTCAACTTTATGTAATAATGATCCCACTTTTTTGGAGGGTGTTGAATCTTATTGGAATGCTGATAAAAGTGGATTTGGAGAGGTCATGACTTTATTTAGTGATGAATCCAATATTTTGGAAGAGGTTTCAATTGATTATGACAACAAAGTTGCTATCTATGATGATTATTGTGATGACATGTATGCTATAAAGAATAATGATAACCATGAAACTTGTCATCATGATTTTAGTTTTCAACTGGATTATGCCAATCAAGTATCACATGATAGTTATTTCGTTGAATTTGCTCCCACCACTATTGATGAGAAGAAATTTGCTTATGAGAAGAGTAATAGAAATTCTATGCTTGTGGATCATGAAAGGAATGCTTTATGTGATACTAACATTGTTGAATATGTTCATGATGCTACTGAAAATTATTATGAGAGAGGAAGATATGCTTATATATATTTCAACAACATCAAATTTCCTCTCTATGTGTTGAAAGTTTTGAAGTTATACTTGTTTTGCCTTCCTATGCTAGTTGATTTTTGCTCCCATAAATTGTTTGCTTGCAAAATCCCTATGCATAGGAAGTGGGTTAGGCTTAAATGTGCTTGTCATGTGATTCATGATGCTCTCTTATACGTTTCAATTCCTATTATTATGTGAGCATCATTGAAATCATCATGCCTAGCTAACAGGCATTAAAGAAAAGCGCTTGTTGTGAGTCAACCCAATACTTATACCTACTATTTTTGTGTGTTCACATGATTAATCTACTCTAGTAATCATATTTTATAGCTTCTGTTTCAATATGTGCCAAGTAAAGACTTTGGGATGATTTGGGTCATAATTGAATTGATTCTATGCAAAAACAGAAACTTTTGCGCCCAGTGCTGGAATTACTATAATTCACTGGGATGTGATAAAATTCTAAAAAAATTACACATGATCGATATACAAACTTCATGTGTTGTCCTAATTTTTCTGAATGCTTGGAGTTATAGAAGTATGGTGTTTGTCCAGATCATTACACACTGTTCTGTTTTTTGTCAGATTCTATTTTCAATGCATAGGTTGCTTGTTTTACAGTTTCTATGGCTTATATTGGTCAATATAAATTGTAGAAATGATAGGATACAGTAAGCATTATGTAAGAACAATTATGAATCTTGTCTTGATAGTATCAAAGTGAATGATTTGCTCTTTATCATACTAACCCATCTCACGAAGTTTCGTTAAGTTTTGTGTGATTGAAGTTTTCAAGTTTTGGGTGAGATATTGATATGAGGAGAATAAGGAGTGGCAAGCCCTAAGCTTGGGGATGCCCAAGGGACCACAGGGTAATATTCAAGGAAGATTCAAGCGTCTAGGCTTGGGGATGCCCCGGAAGGCATTCCCTCTTTTGTCTTCAACATTATCGGTAACCTCACTTAGAGCTATATTTTTATTCATCACATGATATGTGCTATTCTTGGAGTGCCCTTTTATTCTTGTTTGATGTTTGAATAAAATACTTAGATATGAAAGTTTTAAAAGAGAGAGAGAGAGAGAGAGAGAGTCCTCACATAGCTACTTAATTGTTTAACTACTCATTTGATCTTCACTTAAATCTTTTGGGAGTAGTTTGTCATTTACTCTTGAGCTTGACTTATATCCTAAGAATAAATAGTTGAATGAATTGAATGTCATAAATTTGAAATTATGTGTGCTTCATATGCTTGTATCATGCCTAGTAGTAGTTTCACTTTGGTTTTAGAAAGTAAAATTTACTAAAGTTTGAAAATCACAATATTGGTCATACAAGTAGTTCATGAATGATTAGTATATGGAATAGAAATTTCACATACAATTATGTTATCTTGGACATATTTTATGATTGTGATTACCCATTAATTATTTTCAAACTTGATCAAATTAGTTGAAGTTGGACAAGGAAGACAACTTAATGAGTTATGGCTGGGTATATTTGCATCTAAGTTATATTGTTATGGATCCTCCAACATACGGTGCTTGTTTATAATCTTTGCTAGCCAAAATTTATGTACTAAGCGGGAATACTGCTTGTCTATCCAAAATCCTTGAGCCAAGTTTCTTCCATGAGTGATCACCATACCTACCTATATATATACAGTATTACCCTGCCGTTCCAAGTAAATTTGCATGTGCCATCTCTAAAATCATAAACATATGTTTTGTGTGTGAAGGAAATATGCCCTAGAGTCAATAATAAAGTTGTTATTTATATTTCCTTATATCATGATAAATGTTTATTATTCATGCTAGAATTGTATTAACCGGAAACTCGACACATGTGTGAATACATAGACAAAACAAAGTGTCCCTAGTATGCCTCTACTTGACTAGCTCGTTAATTAAAGATGGTTAAGTTTCCTGACCATAGACATGTGTTGTCATTTGATGAACGGGATCACATCATTAGGAGAATGATGTGATGGACAAGACCCACCCGTTAGCTTAGCATAATGATCGTTAAGTTTTATTACTACTGCTTTCTTCATGACTTATACATATTCCTTTGACTATGAGATTATGCAACTCCCGAATACCGGAGGAACACCTTGTGTGCTATCAAACGTCACAACGTAACTGGGTGATTATAAAGATGCTCTACAGGTGTCTCCGAAGGTGTTTGTTGGGTTGGCATAGATAGAGATTAGGATTTGTCACTCTGAGTATCAGAGAGGTATCTCTGGGCCCTCTCGGCAATGCACATCACGATAAGCCTTGCAAGCAAGACTAATGAGTTAGTTGCGGGATGATGCATTACGGAACGAGTAAAGAGACTTGCCGGTAACGATATTGAACTAGGTATGAAGATACCGACGATCGAATCTCGGGCAAGTAACATATCGATGACAAAGGGAATGACGTATGTTTGTCATTGCGGCTTGACCGATAAAGATCTTTGTAGAATATGTAGGAACCAATATGAGCATCCAGGTTCCGCTGTTGGTTATTGATCAGAGATGTGTCTCGGTCACTGATGACCCACAAGTATAGGGGATCTATCGTAGTCCTTTCGATAAGTAAGAGTGTCGAACCCAACGAGGAGCAGGAGGAAATGACAAGCGGTTTTCAGCAAGGTATTCTCTGCAAGCACTGAAATTATAGGTAACATATAATTTTGTGATAAGGTAATTTGTAACGGGTAACAAGTAACAAGTGTAAATAAAGTGCAGCAAGATGGCCCATTCCTTTTTGTAGCAAAGGACAAGCCTGGACAAACTCTTATATAGAGAAAAGCGCTCCCGAGGACACATGGGAATTATCGTCAAGCTAGTTTTTATCATGCTCATATGATTCGCGTTCGGTACTTTGATAATTTGATATGTGGGTGGACCGGTGCTTGGGTGCTGTCCTTACTTGGACAAGCATCCCACTTATGATTAACTCCTATTGCAAGCATCCACAACTACAAAAGAAGTATTAAGGTAAACCTAACCATAGCATGAAACATATGGATCCAAATCAGCCCCTTATGAAGCAACGCATAAACTAGGGTTTAAGCTTCTGCCACTCTAGCAACCCATCATCTACTTATTACTTCCCAATGCCTTCCTCTAGGCCCAAACAATGGTGAGATGAGATGGTGCTGGTGAAGATGTTGATGGAGATCGACCCTCCTCCGATGAGAGGATCGTTGGTGATGACGATGATTTCCCCCTCCCGGAGGGATGTTTCCCCGGCAGAACAGCTCCGTTGGAGCCCTAGATTGGTTCCGCCAAGGTTCCGCCTCGTGGCGGCGGAGTTTCTTCCCGAAATCTTGCTTATTATTTTTCCTCGGACGAAAGACTTCATATAGCAAAAGATGGGCACCAGAGGCCTGCCAGGGGCCCACGAGGCAGGGGGCGCGCCCAGGGGGGTAGGGCGCGCCTCCCACCCTCGTGGCCAGGGTGTGGCCCCCCTCTGGTAGTTTCTTCACTCAGTATTTTTTATTAATTCCAAAAATGACTTCCATGAAGTTTCAGGACTTTTGGAGCTGTGCAGAATAGGTCTCTAATATTTGCTCCTTTTCCAGCCCAGAATCCCAGCTGTCGGCATTCTCCCTCTTCATGTAAACCTTGTAAAATAAGAGATAATAGGCATAAGTATTGTGACATAACGTGTAATAACAGCCCATAATGCAATAAATATCAATATAAAAGCATGATGCAAAATGGACGTATCAACTCCCCCAAGCTTAGACCTCGCTTGTCCTCAAGCGGAAGCCGATAACGATAAATATGTCCACATGTTTAGAGATAGAGGTGTCGATAAAATAAAATACGGACATGAGGGCATCATGATCATTCTTTTAACCGCAACATATTTGAATATTGTCATATGATTTCTTATGCTCAAGTAATAATCTATTCACAACGTCAAGTATGAATCATAAAACTTCATTGAGAGCCAACAAACTATAATCTCAGTCACTGAGGCAATTGCAATTTATCATAACATCAGAAAGAGTCAATATAAGAGCTTTTCAGCAAGTCCACATACTAACCTATCATTTAGTCTTTCACAATTGCTAACACTCACGCAATACTTGTGGTTACGGAGTTTTAATCGGACACAGAGAAAGATAGGGGCTTATAGTTTCGCCTCCCAACCTTTTACCTCAAGGGTAATGTCAACAATAATAATTCATGCTAACTTACATCCAATTGGATATATATATCAGGATCTTTCCAACACACTGTGCTTGCCAAAGGATAAAATGTAAAAAGGAAAGGTGAAGATCACCATGACTCTTGCATAAGGGTAGAAGATAAAAGTAAAAGATAGGCCCTTCACAGAGGGAAGCAGAGGTTGTCATGTGCTTTTGGTTGGATGCACGAAATCTTAATGCGAAAGAACGTCACTTTATATTGCCACTTGTGATGTGGACCTTTATTATGCAGTCGTCGCTTTTATTTCTTCCACATCACAAGATCGTATAAAGCTTATTTTCTCCACACTAATAAGTCATACATATTTAGAGAGCAATTTTTATTGCATGCAACAATGACAACTTACTTGAAGGATCTTTCTCAATCCATAGGTAGATATATTGTACTCTCATGGAAAAACTAGGTTTAAGGGTATTGGAAGCACACGTAGTATCTCTAATTGGTGCAAAGAATTGGCTAACATGAGGGAGAAAGGCAAGATCAACATGTTGGATGATCCATGACAATATACTTTATTTCGGATATAAGAAAACATAATCCATTACGTTGTCTTCCTTGTCCAACATCAACTCTTTAGGATGTCATATTTTAATGAGTACCCTCAATCATAAAAGATGTCCAAGATAGTATATTTATATGTGAAACCTCTCTTTCTTTATTACTTCCTATTAATTGCAACGATGACCAAAGCTATGTTTGTCAACTCTCAACAACTTTTAATCATCATACTCTTTATATGTGAAGTCATTACTCTCCATAAGATCAATATGATCTCTTTATTTCTTTTTATTCTTTCTCTTTTCTTTTATTCCCTCAAGATCATAGCAAAATAATCAAGCCCTTGACTCAACACTAATCTTTATTGTATAGCTCACGGACTCGATTACATAGAGGGATCGTAAAGCAAAACTCAAAACTCAAAGCTAAATCATACTAAAACTTTATTCTACTAGATCAAGATATTACCAAAAGGATCGAACTAAGAAAAATGGTAAAGATAGGAGTGTGATGGTGATACAATACCGGGGCACCTCCCCCAAGCTTGGCAGTTGCCAAGGGGAGTGCCCATACCCATGTGATTATGTCTCTTTCTTCGGGGGTGGTGATGTGATATTCTTGGCTATGATACCCCTCAGGATACCATTCTCCTCCTCGAGCTTGTTGACTTGCCGCTTAAGATCCATTATTTCCTTACGGAGCTTACCCGTGACGGTTAAAGCTCCTTGCACCCAGGATACCATAGCTGCGGGAGCACAAGTAACACTCCTTTTTATATTTTCATAAGAGAGAAATTTAACATTGGAGGGGATGACTGAGTTTGGGATAGCTGAGCTCTGTAGTTCCCCCATCGTGAATCCTGCCCGGAAACGAGAAGTAACTTCTTGATCCTCCTCCATGCCATCTATCCTTTTCAAGTCAAATTCCACCTCTTCCTCCGTTGAAGGCCCAAAGTGATAGGCATCGCTGTTTGCCTCTGGACCTGGTGTCGGATGAGACATCCGACTCTCCCCGACTGACTCTTGAGAAGACATCTTGCTCTAATCTGCGGCAGAAATAGCTTGAAACAAGAACAGAGGATAATTGCGTGGTACGGTGGTCAAAACCTTCGGGAGATTATATAATGAATTTTTACCAACCAAAAGAAGTATCGTGCAAGAAAACGGAGTTCGAAGAGCGCACGAGGTGCCCACGAGGCAGGGGGCACGCCCAGGGGGGTAGGGCGCACCTCCCACCCTCTTGGAAGCCTCGTATCCTTCCCGGACTGCTTCTTATTTTCCTATTTTCTTAAATATTCCAAAACGGAGAAAAATTGCCATTAGAACTGTTTTGGAGTCGGTTTACTTACCGTACCACATACCTATTCCTTCTCGGAGTCTGAAACGTTCTGGAAAGTGTCTCTTATGTATTCCTCCGGTGTTACGGTTTCAATAACATTAGTTTCAACATTTATAGGATTACCTGAGATATAATGTTTGATTCTTTGACCGTTCACCACCTTTGGATTTGTGCCTTCGAAGTTGTTGATTTTTATGGCACCAGAACGATAGACCTCCTCGATAACGTAAGGGCCTTCCCATTTAGAGAGAAGTTTTCCTGCAAAAAATCTTAAACGGGAGTTGAATAACAACACATAATCACCTATATTAAACTCACACTTTTGTATCCTTTTATCATGCCATCTTTTAACTTTTTCTTTAAACAGTTTGGCATTCTCATAGGCTTGGGTTCTCCATTCATCAAGTGAGCTAATGTCAAATAACCACTTTTCACCGGCAAGTTTGAAATCATAGTTGAGCTCTTTAATGGGCCAATATACGGAGACATACCCATAGGATTTTTATATGCAATTCTATAGGCCCATAATGCATCATCAAGTTTCTTGGACCAATTCTTTCTAGATATATTAACAGTCTTTTGCAAAATTAATTTGAGCTCTCTATTACTCAATTCTACTTGACCACTAGACTGTGGGTGATAAGGGGATGCAATTCTATGATTAACATCATACTTAGCAAGCATTTTACGAAAGGCACCATGAATAAAATGTGAACCACCATCAGTCATTAAATATCTAGGGACTCCAAACCTCAGAAAAATGACTTCTTTAAGCATCTTAATAGAGGTGTTATGATCAACACTACTAGTTGGAATAGCTTCTACCCACTTAGTAACATAATCAACAACATCTAAAATATGTGTATACCCATTAGAGGAAGGAAACGGTCCCATGTAATCAAAGCCCCAAACATCAAATGGTTCAATAACGAGTGAATAATTCATAGGCATTTCTTGACGTCTACTAATATTACCAATTCTTTGACATTCATCACAAGATAAGACAAACTTACGGGCATCCTTGAAGAGAGTAGGCCAATAAAAACCGGATTGCAATACCTTATGTGCAGTTCTATCTCCAGCGTGGTGTCCTCCATAAGCCTCAGAGTGACACTTGCGTAGGATCTGTTCCTGTTCATGCTCAGGTATACAACGCCTAATAACACCATCTACTCCTTCTTTATAAAGATGTGGGTCATCCCAGAAGTAATGTCTTAAATCATAGAAAAACTTTTTCTTTTGCTGGTATGTGAAACTAGGTAGTATAAATTTAGCAACAATGTAATTAGCATAATCAGCATACCATGGAGCAGTACGAGAAGCATTTATGACATTTAATTGTTCATCAGGAAAGCTATCATCAATAGGTAGTGGGTCATCAAGAACATTCTCTAACCTAGACAGTTTGTCTGCAACGGGGTTCTCAGCTCCCTTTCTATCAATAATATGCAAGTCAAATTCTTGTAATAGGAGAACCCATCTAATAAGTCTAGGTTTAGCATCTTTCTTTTCCATAAGATATTTAATAGCAGCATGATCAGTGTGAATAGTTACTTTAGAATCAACAATATAAGGTCTGAACTTATCAACAGCAAATACAACTGCTAAGAATTCTTTTTTGGTAGTAGCATAGTTTCTCTAGGCACTGTCTAGAGTTTTACTAGCATATTGAATAACATTTAATTTGTTATCAACTCTTTGTCCTAGAACAGCACCTACAGCATAATCACTAGCATCACACATAATTTCGAAGGGTAAATTCCAATCAGGTGGCTGAACAATAGGTGTAAAAATCAATGCTTTCTCAAGTATTTCAAATGCTTCTACGCAATAATCATCAAAGACAAAAGGGATATCTTTTTGTAATATATTAGTCAGAGGCCGAGAAATTTTTGAGAAGTCCTTAATGAACCTCTTATAAGAACCGACATGACCAAGGAAACTTCTTATACCTTTGATGTCCTTGGGACACGGCATCTTTTTAATAGCATCAACTTTAGCTTTATCAACTTCAATACCTCTTTCAGAAATTTTATGCCCCAAGACAATGCCTTCATTAACCATAAAGTGGCATTTCTCCCAGTTGAAGACAAGGTTTGTTTCTTCACATCTCTGCAAAACTCGATCAAGGTTGCTCAAGCAATCGTCAAAAGAGGATCCATAAATGGAGAAATCATCCATGAAAACCTCACAAATCTTTTCACAAAAATCAGAGAATATAGCCATCATGCATCTTTGAAAGGTAGCAGGTGCATTACATAAACCAAAAGGCATACGTCTATAAGCAAAGGTACCGAAAGGGCAACTAAAAGTGGTCTTTTCTTGATCATCAGCTGACACAGGTATTTGAGAGAAACCAGAGTAACCATCTAGAAAGCAAAAATGTGTATGTTTGGATAAACTTTCTAGCATTTGATCAATGAAAGGCAAAGGGTAATGATCTTTTTTAGTAGCTTTATTTAATTTGTGAAAATCAATTACCATCCTATAACCTGTAATAATTCTTTGTGGAATCAATTCATCTTTATCATCAGGAACGACAGTAATACCTCCTTTCTTAGGGACACAATGGACAGGACTTACCCACTGACTATCAGCAACTGGATAAATTATACCTGCTTCAAGGAGCTTTAATATTTCCTTTCTTACCACTTCTTTCATCTTAGGATTTAGCCATCGTTGGTGATCAATAACTGGTTTGGCGTCTTTCTCCAAGTTTATTTTGTGTTGACATAGAGTGGGACTAATGCCCTTAAGATCATCAAGAGTATATCCAATAGTAGCACAGTGCTTCTTCGGAGTTTTCAATAATTTCTCTTCTTCATGCTCTGAAAGGTTAGCACTAATAATAACAAGATATATCTTCTTTTCATCAAGATAAGCATATTTAAGAGTATCAGGCAATGGTTTAAGCTCAAACACGGGATCACCCTTGGGTGGAGGAGGATTCCCTAGGATTTCAACAGGCAAGTTGTGTTTTAGAATAGGTCCCCGTTTAAAGAATACTTGATCTATTTCCCTTCTTTCATTTATAAACATATCATTTTCATGGTCAAGCAAATATTGTTCTAAGGGATCATTAGGAGGCACGACAATAGAAGCAAGACCACTAATTTCATCTTTACTAGGCAATTCCTCATCACGGGGTTGTCTACGAAATTTAGAAAAATTAAACTCATGAGACATATCACCCAAACCAATAGTAACAACATCCTTTTCGCAGTCTATCCTAGCGTTAACAGTGTTCAAGAAGGGTCTACCAAATATAATGGGACAAAAGCTATCTTGTGGGGAACCAAGAACAACAAAATCAGAAGGATATTTAACTTTCCCACACAATACTTCAACATCTCTAACAATCCCAATTGGTGAAATAGTATCTCTATTGGCAAGCTTAATTGTAACATCAATTTCTTCTATCTCAGCAGGTGCAATATCATGCATAATTTCTTTGTATAAGGAATGAGGTATTGCACTAGCACTAGCACCCATATCACATAAGCCATGATAACAATGATATCCTATTTTAACAGAAATAACAGGCATGCCTATAACAGGTCTATGTTTATCTTTAGCACCAGGCTTAGCAATTCTAGCAGTCTCATCACAGAAGTAAATAACATGCCCATCAATATTATCAGCCAAGAGAGCTTTAACCATAGCAATATTAGGTTCAACTTTAACTTGCTCAGGGGGTTTGTGTGTCCTAATATTACTTTTGTTGACAATAGTTGAAGCTTTAGCATGATCCTTTATTCTAACAGGGAAAGGTGGTTTCTCATTATATGCAGTAGGAACAATAGGATCAACATTATAAGTGATAGTCTTTTCTTCAACTTTAATAGGTGCAACTACATTTACTTCAATGGGAGGATTATATTTAAACCACTTCTCCTTAGGGAGATCAACATGAGTAGCAAAGGATTCACAGAAAGAAGCTACTATCTCAGAGTCAAGTCCATATTTAGTGCTAAATTCACGGAAAACATCGGTATCCATAAAAGATTTAACACAATCAAACTTAGGTGTTATACCTGACTCCTTACCTTCGTCGAGATCCCAATCCTCAGAGTTTGCGTTTAATTCTTTCTAATAAATCCCATTTGATTTCAATAGTCTTCATCATAAAAGAACGAGTACAAGAAGTATCGAGCATGGAGCGAATATTGAGAGAAAGCCGAGCATAAAATTTTTGAAGAATAATTTCTCTTGAGAGCTCATGATTGGGGCATGAATATAACATTGAATCAAGCCTCCCCCAAGCTTGAGCGATGCTTTCTCCTTCGCGACGCCAAAAATTATATATATAATTACGATCACGATGAACAAGATGCATAGGATAAAACTTCTGATGAAATTCCAATTTCAATCGGTTGTAGTTCCATGATCCCATATCATCACATAGCCTAAACCATGTCAATTCCTTTCCCTTCAAAGATAAAGGGAAGACCTTTTTCTTGATAACATCCTCAGGCATACCTGCAAGCTTAAATAATCCACAAACTTCATCCACATAGACTAGGTGCAAATCGGGATGTAATGTTCCATCTCCTGTAAAAGGATTAGCTAGCAGTTTCTCTATCATACCCGAAGGAATTTTAAAGTAAACATTTTCAGTAGGTTCAGTAGGTTGAGGAGCAACTCTTTGCTCTACTGGTCGGGGTGAAGGTACCCCTAACAAGCCCCTCAAAGGATTATGTTCCATAGTAACAAGTGACAGTAAATTTCAGCACACTATATAAAATTTTCCTTACCAAATTCCACCTACCAAAGGCGCTTCACTCCCCGACAACGGCGCCAGAAAAGAGTCTTGATGACCCAGAAGTATAGGGGATCTATCGTAGTCCTTTTGATAAGTAAGAGTGTTGAACCCAACGAGGAGCAGAAGGAAATGACAAGCGGTTTTCAGTAAGGTATTCTCTGCAAGCACTGAAATTATCGGTAACAGATAGTTTTGTGATAAGGTAATTTGTAACGGACAACAAGTAATGAAAGTAAATAAGGTGCAGCAAGATGGCCCAATTCTTTTGTAGCAAAGGACAAGCCCGGACGAACTCTTATATAGAGAAAAGCGCTCCCGAGGACACATGCGAATTATCGTCAAGCTAGTTTTCATCACGCTCATATGATTTGCGTTCGTTACTTTGATAATTTGGTATGTGGGTGGACCGGTGCTTGGGTACTGACCTTTCTTGGACAAGCGTCCCACTTATGATTAACCCCTATTGCAAGCATCCGCAACTACAAAAGAAGTATTAAGGTAAACCTAACCATAACATGAAACATATGGATCCAAATCAGCCCCTTACGAAGCAACTCATAAACTAGGGTTTAAGCTTATGTCACTCTAGCAACCCATCATCTATTTATTACTTCCCAATGCCTTCCTCTAGGCCCAAACAATGGTGAAGTTTCATGTAGTCGACGTTCACATAACACCACTAGAGGAGAGACAACATACATCTCATCAAAATATCGAACGAATACCAAATTCACATGACTACTTATAGCAAGACTTCTCCCATGTCCTCAGGAACAAACGTAACTACTCACAAATCATATTCATGTTCATAATCAAAGGGGTATTAATATGCATAAAGGATCTGAACATATGATCTTCCACCAAATAAACCAACTAGCATCAACTACAAGGAGTAATCAACACTACTAGCAACCCACATGTACCAATCTGAGGCTTTGGGACAAAGATTGGATACAAGAGATGAACTAGGGTTTGAGATGAGATGGTGCTGGTGAAGATGTTGATGGAGATTGACCCCCTCCCGATGAGAGGATTGTTGGTGATGACGATGGCGATGATTTCCCCCTCCCGGAGTGATGTTTCCCCGGCAAAACAGCTCCGCCAGAGCCCTAGATTGGTTCCGCCTCGTGGCGGCGGTGTTTCATCCTGAAAGCTTGCTTATGATTTTTCCATGGTAAAAGACTTCATATAGCAGAAGATGGGCACGGGAGGCCTGCCAGGGGGCCCACGAGGCAGGGGGCGCGCTCTCCACCCTCGTGGCCAGGGTGTGGGCCCCCTCTGGTTGATTCTTTCCCTAGTATTTTTTATATATTCCAAAACGTGCCTCCGCGAAGTTTCAGGACCTTTGGAGCTGTGCAAAATAGGTCTCTAATATTTGCTCCTTTTCCAGCCCAGAATTCCAGCTGCCGGCATTCTCCCTCTTCATGTAAACCTTGTAAAATAAGAGAGAAAAGGCATAAGTATTGTGACAGAACGTGTAATAACAGCCCATAATGCAATAAATATCGATATAAAAGCATGATGCAAAATGGACGTATCAGGACACACTCTTCCCCTCTCGTTACTATGCATCTCCTAGATAGATCTTGCGTGATCGTAGGATTTTTTTTTGAAATTGCATGCTACGTTCCCCAACAGTGGCATCCGAGCCAGGTCTATGCATAGATGATATGCACGAGTAGAAGACAAAGAGTTGAGGGTGATCATAGTCATACTGCTTACGACCAACGTCTTATTTTGATTTGGCGGTATTGTTGGATGAAGCGGCCCGGACCAACCTTACATGACCACGTTCATGAGACCGATTCCACCGACAGACATGCAACTTGTTTTGCATAAAGGTGGCTGGCGGGTGTCTGTTTCTCCAACTTTAGTTGAATCGAATTTGACTATGGCCGGTCTTTGTTGAAGGTTAAAACAACAAACTTGACGAAACATTGTTTTGGTTTTGATGCGTAGGTAAGAACAGTTCTTACTAGAAGCCCGTAGTAGCCACATAAACTTGCAACAACAAAGTAGAGGACGTCTAACTTGTTTTGGCAGGGCATGTTGTGATGTGATATGGTCAAGACATGATGAGATATACGTTATTGTATGAGATGATCATGTTTTGTAAAAGTTATCGGCAACTGGCAGGAGCCTTATGCTTGTCGTTTTATTGTATGAAATGCAATCGCCATGTAATTGCTTTACTTTATCACTATGCGTTAGCGATAGTCGTAGAAGCAATAGTTGGCGAGACGACAATGACGCTACGATGGAGATCAAGGTGTCAAGCCGGTGACGATGGAGATCACACTACAAAAAATACACTTCCGTGATGATACGTTTTTGTCACAATAGGTCACGTTTTCTGTCATGCATATACATCCATGACGATTTTATGACAGAATTAAGATAGTCATACCTGTGCTGTCGTAGAAGTGTTCCATGACATTACCAGAATTATCATCACAGAAGCGTTCACTTCCATGACGATAAATGCCGCGTCATGGAAGTGCTTTCGTCAAGGGTGACTGACATGTGGCATCCACCATAACGAGTCTCCGTTATGCTATCGGGTCCGGTTTTGGACCCGATAACCCGCTAACAGCCACGACCAATGCCGATATTCCACGTGTAAAATTCTCATTGGCCGACGGAACCACGTGTCAGCTCCGCGTTGGCACAGGTGTCACTCATCCAATGGGCGAGATGCGCCTATGATATGTTGACACATGGACTAGCCCAACAGTGGCCCATTCAGGTTAAAAGGCCAGGCCTGTTAAAATAAGCGGGCCGACCCATTAGCGGCCTACTTGAGTCAAGCCCATTTACAAGAACAGCCCATACAAGTTACATAGAATCGGCCCATCAAAGGCCCATTCTAGATTTGATAATTTCCAACCCATCATCAGTTTTAGCCCGTTAACGGCCCGCTATGTCTTTGGGCCCAATTGCGGCCCGAGCTTCTTTCGGCCTGTTAACAGCCCATCGCAGTTCCAGCCCGTTCTCGACCCATTCTGCAGTTGGGCCAATTCTAGCCCGCTGTGACTTTAGGCTTGTCCTCGGCCCATTCGGTAAATGGGCCAACTCCTAGCCCATTTTGTCTCTCGGCCTGTTAATGGCCCGCACAACAGTTGGGCCTTTGACTTTAGGTCCATTAGGGGCCCACGTTCCGCAGGGCATCATTTCAGCCTAATGCGACTTTTGGCCTGTTAAAAGCCTAGTTTGCAAATTGGGCCTCCTCTGCCCCACAACACTTTCGGCCTCTTACTGGCCCATAAAGTAAAAGGGCCGAGACAAAATTGACATGTATTTCGGCCTGCTAGAGGCCCGCGGGACATTTCCATTTGTACGTCCCTATCGAGCTTTTGGCCTCTTAACGGCCTGCTAAGAGCCGTTGTCACGGTGGGCCACATCATTTGGGATCCACTTAATATTATTTTGACCAGCCCAATTAAGGCCTGCTTTGACTACACATGTTTGTTCATTTGTATGGCGTCCAGGAAATGTTTGGGCGTGTTGGCCCCCGTTTCAACGATATAGCATATTCAAGAATTATCCTACTCTATACTATCACCTCTAAAAAACATACACTATACAATAAAAAGACTAAGGCATAGAAACGTATAATAATCCTACACTATACAATAAAGAAAGTACAGCCGAATATACCCATTGGGCATTATAGTTCGGCACCAGTGATAATAAAGCGTACACAAACAACAAATTACATACACTGGACAAATAAAGCTCATACATCATGGACACGCATCAACATAACTTACCATTTGAACTATAATCTCTTCAGAAAATAGGATTGGCCGGATTTAGATAGCACAAATTTCAGTCTGCAAAATCTCCAATTCCTTCGTGGTTACCTCAGTGTCTTGTTTCATTTTTTGACTCCTGCATCTAATACCTGCATGTCCAGTCTCAACTTGTTGATTGTACGTTGAGAATCATGTACACGTTGTCTTGCCACCTCTAGTTGATGCTCGAGAACATCAGCACATTCTGATTCCAATCCATAATCATTTGGTAACGGCCATGTCGCACTGCTCGCAGATCTTTGTGTTGATGTCACTTCATCCTGAAATGTTTCTGTAAGTACACATGACTAGGGCAAAAATATAGTTACAACAGTGAAGCGAGCAAGACAGACTATTTTGTACATGGCAAAACAGGACTAACAATAATGTTACACGTCATGAAGCATAAGCAGGCGATATTTTAAAAATTATAAAAATGGTAGTCTCTCCACCCTACATACAGAAATCTCTCTTAGCTCACCACAGGAGCATGGTGTTGGGGCCAAATCCAAAACACATACAAGTTACAAATTTAGACAACACGTTGCGTATAAGTAAGCAAGCAGTTGGCCATTCTGTAGCTCAATTAAAGTCTTAGGGAGCATAATGAACAACAGAGGATTCATACAAACCTACTACAGCAAGCAAAGCTATGCAATCATTAGCCTAGTATAAACTAGATTGTGAGCCTCATGCAGTAATAGTTGGTTAATAGACTTGAAAGCTTCAGGCACACTTCGCCAGAGTAATTAAATGATAAGGCCTTTAATTATGTCAACTAATAGTTATACAAGCACCCAACATCAGGCATCATTGTTTGGGCATCTCATTAAATGAGGACAAATAAAGCAATTGAAAAGGGCAAATTAACTATGCCTGAAACAAATAAGGAATTGAACTGTTGAGTTGGATACAGTGACTTACCTTAACTGGTTGAACAGGCTCAGCGCTGCTCCTACTTCTCTTGCAAGGCTCCTTCCTAACATCTGGTACTTGGAAATCCTCAATCTTATCTTCATTGCACCCCCTCTGCAAGGTGACACAAACTAGTTACTCGTCTCCTTGGAAGATAAATATGCATACTTTCTAGTCTGTGAACAACACAAAAGGATGAGATTATAACAAAACAACACCGCATAATGAAACATGCCACATCTCTTGCACTTGCACACAATGAAATGAGCATTTACTATGTGTGCACTATGTAAAAACTAGACATACCTTCAAACTGGATCTCCAGGTACTCTTGGAGAACCTACTTTAGTGTACAGCCAAACCTTTATGTCACCTATGAGTTAGAGAAGCCCCCACTATAGCAGCCCTTAGTGTTTAAATCATTGACAAGCTTTGTTAAAGTGTTAGGTCAGGAACAACAAGTAATCAAAGCAAACAGTCCTGGTATGGCTGGCTGATGCAAACAAACAATTGAACAGATGTGTGAGCAAATCTTACATACTCCCTCCTTCTATCTATATAGGCCTAATCTTTTTCGAGGCTAACTTTGACCAAGTGTTATAGAAATAATATATGACATGCAAGTTACACAAAGCATACCATCAAATTCGTACGTGAAAGGAGCTTCCAATGATATAATTTTCACATTATACACATCTCATGTATTATTAGTCTTGTGAATAGTCAAAGGTGGTCTTGAAAAACACATTAGGCCCTATATAGATGGAAGGAGGGAGTATCAAGAAAAGAAGCAAAGAAAGAGGCTTAAAGACCATCACTTGACTGACCAGATTAAAGGGGCATCTAAACATCATGTGCAACGTATGAACTAACATAAACATTTCATATTCCAGATTCTACAATGGAATGCACATGTATTAGGTTATGCCATGTATGATGATGCCTAAATGTACACTATAGCAGGCAGGAGTGATTCATCATTGCACGCACAATTGAATTGCAGGTTAAGGGCCAGTTCTATTCCACCTTTTTCAGAGCTTATTGTCAAAATAAGCCATAAAAGATGTAAAGAAGTCATTTTTGAGTTATGGGCTTGGGCTTAACTTATTTCGCTTTGGAGGGGGTGTTTCGGGTAGAAGTTCACTAAAAATTGAAGGGAAGGGGAATAGTGAAATGATTCTGTTGTTTGCCTATATTACACTCAAAATGTAATTGCTCATGCCCGCGTCACACCTGACCCTCAAGTAAAAACAAATACGCAAGCGTTCATTGCCCTGACCGCTTCTCCTCTTCCCTTTCCCTCTACCTCGATCCCCTGCCTATAGCACTAGGGTTCCTCCAGCGAGCTGTCGCCACTGGTCCCATCTGGTCTGGTCCTCGACGATGCTCTGTCCAGCTAGGCTACATGGCCGGCGGGTAGGGCCAAATCTCCCCGGCTTCTCCTCCCTCTGGCACCGCCCCTCATTCTCATGCTCTCCAACAACTGCTCCACTGTGGTCCGTCCAACGCACTACTCCGGCGGGCGCCGCACAACTACAGCTGATGCCACACTGCGGCAGAAGCACCTTATTCCCCCTCCCCTCCTCCCAGGTCGTGGCCTTGAGGTGCTGTTGAAGGATGAGCTCATCCAACAAGGTGAGGATCTGCTTTGGTTTTTTGCCAAATTTTCATTCTGATCCACTATACGATGAATTGCTATGAGCTGCTTCTGCTGCTGCTATATGATGCATTGCTATGAGCTGCTCCTGCTGCTGCTATATGATGAATTGCTATGAGCTGTTGCTGCTATATGATGAATTGCTATGAGCTGCTGCTGCTATATGATGAATTGCTATGAGCTGCTGCTGCTATATGATGAGTTGCTATAAGCTGCTCCTGCTGCTGCTATATGATGAATTGCTATGAGCTGCTCCTGCTGCTGCTATATGATGAATTGCTATGAGCTGCTCCTGAATTGCACACTGCTGTTGTTGCTGTATGATGAGTTGCTATGAGCTGCTGCTGCTATATGATGCTTTCAGGTGCTGCTGCTATATGATAATAACCAGCCACTTGGACCATCAAATTTTAATAAATAATTGTTCTTCATTTAAATATGGGTCATGCGTTCTTCATTTAAATTAGGCAATGGAATCTCTATGGAAGACATTCACAAAAGTAGATTGTGTCAAGTAGATGGTATCTTTGTATTTGCATTTTGAACAAATAGTGATTGCCTGTTTTCCTATCATATTAATTACTGCACTGGGTTCAATTTGTGATGTTTGCAAGTCAAATTAATTTTCGTATGGGTAGCAAAATGGCAAAAATATAATGCAATCTAGACTTTTCACTGATCATATCAAAGATAAGCTAAAAAGGAAGGCAATGAAAAGAACTGGTTGGCTTATTACCTGGAGCTTATATTCACGGTTGCTTATTTTCTTAGGATAACTCATAATAACTGTCCCTAAGAAACTTGGCCAATAGAATTGACAAACAAATAACATGTCACGATGATTGCAATGGAGGAGTGACCTACCATAGTACATTGTATAGGCTCACCGCTGCCTCTCCTTTTTTTTGCGATGTTCCATGAAATTGACACATACATCTTGTACTTTTTCATTGTGTAACCCTATCTGCAAGTTGACATGGCTAATTGCAGACATCTCTACATGATAATACATTGCATATCCCTTGCGCATATTTAAACCACCAATTAACGATTGTGTGCATAGCATAAACTAGCAATGACTCTGTGTGCTGGACTAGCAAGCACTCTAAGGGAGCCTAATGTAGTGCACTGGAATTCCTACATGCCACCTACGATTTTGTGTAATGTACTACCTCTTCCTAAATATATGTCTTTGTAGAGATTCCAGTATGGATCACATACAGATGTATATAGATGCATTTTCGAGTGTAGATTCACTCATTTTGCTCCGTATGTAGCCTATAGTGGAATCTCTAGAAAGACCTATATTTAGGAACGGAGGTACGAGGTAGTATCATGTATGACATCTACATATCTAATTTAGCAACCAGTAGTAGAAATCATTGTCTGCACAAAGGGATTACTGGTCGAAAATCCTAGCAAAGCACGCTGGCAGGCACGCAACAATACAAGAGAGAGAGACGCACTTACAAGATCATAGCAATGCCTCAGTCCAGGATCTTGGTTGGCCAAGCTGTTAGATCTAGAAGAAACATCGTGCTTCTAGTTTTTGCCAGCTGCATAACAGGTAACAGCGACCTGTTAGTATATTTGAAGTACATCGGGCAAGTGATGCTGGACGGGTTTAAAGGTGACAAGTACCTATGTCATGGTGGGTGCTTGGCATCTTGCCAGGCGGTGGGAATCAGGTTAGAAACGTCAAGGGTGATGACGCTGCGCTGGCTGTTGGGGTCCGGTAAGGAGATCTAGAACCGTCGAGTAGGGTGTTTGTGGAGCGGCTCCGGTAGGGTGGACTACGGTGTGGGCGAAGCGGATATGTGGCCGTGGACGAGGGCGTTGGTGAAGCTGCTCCGGTGGTTGGGTTAAGGATGGTGTCGACGATGCGGATCTGCGACCATGGACGGGGCATCAGAAGCTGCTCTAGTAGGTTGGATGAGGGTGCGACGAAGCGGATTTGAGGCCGTGGACTTGTGAGTTGGCAAAGCGGCCCCGGTAGGGTTGAGAATGGTATAGGTGAAGCTACTCCAGTAGGGTTGACGATGGTGTTGGCGAAGCGGCTCCGGTAGGGTTGAGGAAAGTGTCGGCGAAGAGGATCAGAGGCCGTCCACGGGGGCGTCGGTGGGGGGGGGGATGTGGACGAAGCGTCTCCGGTGGGGAGTACGAATGAGCCGCTGCAGATGCGCTGCGGTTGATGAGAGTACCGGTGAAGCAGATCCCGTGCCGTGGACAAGGCCAGCACTGAATGGGCTGTGGTATAGTGGTGGATGAGCAGTTTACTTGTTTCTAGGGGAGGTGGGAGGGGTAGATGCGGCCGCAGAAGCAGATCCGGCGAGGTGGACGCCGCTGGCAGTGAATGGGCTCTGGTACGCTGGTGGATGAGCAGTCTAGGGTTTCGAGAGGGGAGGGGTAGAAAGGCCGATGCAGTACGGAAGGCGTGATGTAAGATGCTCTGGTGCTGTGGAGTTAGTCGTTTTTGCGGGAGGTGGAGAGGAAATGGGGGTGCCGTGTGGTGGGGGGAACCAGAAGTTACCAAAGCAGCCCCGACCTATTATGTAGATGAGGGCGGTATTGTAACTGTTGTTCTTCGTGCACCAAGGACAAAAGGGGAATTTCGCATGCTAACGACTAGGTGGCGGAAATTTTAGAAGGAGGCGGAAGATTTTGCCGCCCGCGGGATTGTTCTATCCAGTTTCAACTAATTTTGCCGTGCTAGCGGGAAGGTCATGCGAGGCTGTGTACACGGGGCACGCGTCAGCAGTTAATGGTGTGAAGTCCACCCCAGAAAAAAGACAATAACTCGGGATGATGCGTCGATAACTTGGACGTTCACACGGGCGCAGCCAATCGTACGGGTGTAGAGGCGCGTTCACAAAAAGGGTTCAAACGCTCAGCCTATGTATTTCTTGTGTAAATAGATAATTTAGTGCCATTGGTTATTTACTTTAAACATAATGCATTGACGTGTTAGTGTAGAGGCGCACAAAAAGAAATGGATATTGTAGTCCCACAAAAGAAATGGATATTGTAGTCCGCTACTTAAAAGCGTTACCTTATATGATTACATAGCCTCCATTTCATAAATTGCGAACCCGTTGAATTGATATATGAATATTACATATATTACTTCATAATAGAACCTTAAATCATCCAAGACTAATGAATTTGAATGCAAGAGTAACAATGGTGCATGTACATGATAGCTACATTGGTTGTTTGAAGAAACATCACTGGAACTTTGGTATGCGCAATTCAAAAGGTTTATTTAGATAGAAAAAATGTGATATGTGAGTGTCCAATCTTTATAGCATTGAATCGATATTGTACCTTTGGCCACGATACGAAGTAGATATTGATTTATGTTCAAGCGATGCACGTCCACGATCGCTAGATAGTGATACGTGAATGAATTGTGCAATCTCTCTCACACGCATACATATATATCTCATTTCCCCGTGGGCATCGGAATCGCACACGCGCACTTCGTGTATTTCTCTCCCTCCGTCAAGGTTAGAATTCGTCTTTCTACCCCGTCCTACAAGCCTCTCACACAGAAACACACACTCTCTCTCTGTCGAACACGCCCACCCCTTTAATTCCGCCCACCCACAACCACTAATGTCTCAAAGTATAATTATATCTCTCACACATATGCCTAAGGTTAACTCGAGTTCCGGAACCATATGAATACATACAATGGGATTCCAGCAGAGCACCTTTTGTTTTGAGATTTCGCTCTCTCTCTCTCTCACACACACACACACACGTGCGCGCACGCGTAGACATTGTTTCTCGCTTCATTTTTTCCGGCACTTGCATGCACACCATTTGTTTATCTCCATGATGCTTTAAGTATGCCTCGCACACATGCTATCTACCTATCCCTTAATATAGATATGTGTCACACAAACTCCTTCTCCCTACTAGCAAGATGCCCATGCGTTGCACGGAACATCAAGATGCATTTGTATGAGTAGTTTATCTTCTGGGATAAAAGGATGAACGAGGGAATGCCTTATTTGCAAATGTGGAGAGGGGTGTGGGTATCTTTTTGCAAAATTGCCATAGTTTCCTTCCTATCCGTCAGATATAAATTGGATGGCCTATATTGCAGGATGGCAGGAACACTATCATCACCAACTCTGTTTTTATAAGAGTAGAGATATGTAAGTGTCACTGCCCCCCCACACCCACACACTTCCCGACACCAAAGGAGTAGGGTGACACCTCGATCTTAATACTAATCTATCGACTGGCTTCTCTCTCAAACACACACACACACTACCCGACACTGAAGGAGTAGGGTGGGACCTCGATCTTGATAGTAATCTATCTACTCCTCTTTCAAACACACACACACACACTCGCTAGTTGTGCCTCTGTGCCTATCGCGCACACTCTCGATACGTCTTTCTCTCCCTCCCCTCCCCACCCCCACCCCAACAATGACAGCAGAAGGATGACAACTCGATCTGATCTTAATCTGTCAATTGGTTTCTCTCTCAAACATTGTGCTCTGTGCCTCGCTCAGACACACTTGATACGTCTTTTTCTCCGTAGCCCCCTCGATATGTAGACTTCTCGCGCGTGCACAACTGTAGTGATGATGACGCTGAACCCAGTGTGCCTTGTTTTTACCGGCCTCATGTGATAGTTTTCACCCTGTTTTCTGTTAATTAACAAGGCAACCTTTTCTTTGTTACTACTAGTGAATCTGAAATCATTCGGGGCAGACATAAAATATATCACTTCAACCCAATTATCGCAGTAACTATTTTAAAGGAAACAAGCTAGATGCCCGTGCGTTGCGCGGAACATCAAGATGCATTTGTATGAGTAGTTTATCTTGTGAGAGAAAAGGATGAACGAGGGAAGGCCTTATTTGCAAACGTGGAGAGGGGTGTGGGTATATTTTTGCAAAATTGCCATAGTTTCCTTCCTATCCATTAGATATAAATCCGACAGCCTATATTGCAGGATGGCACGCACACCATCATCACCAACTCTGTTTTCTACTCCCTCCGTTCCTAAATATTTGTCTTTTTAGAGATTTCAACAAGTGACTACATACGGAGCAAAATGAAGGAATCTACACTCTAAAATATGTCTACATACACATCCATATGTGGTAGTCCATTTGAAATCTGAAAAAGACAAATATTTAGGAATGGATGGAGTATAAGAGTAGACATGGAGATATATCTCCAGCATGGTCTACAACAAAAATGTGTTGGACTGGTTAGCGCCGGATGCTCGCAACGCGATGACCTGAGTTCGAATTATGTCTTTAACTTTTAGATTTTTATATTATATATATATATATTACTTATTTAACATATACTTCTTTCGCTACTATACTAACAGTGGAACCCACAGAGTACTTAGAATACAAGATTAAGGATGGACTTGTTTATTTTTAACTTTCTGTACGAAGCTGTAGCCACCCTGCAAGTCACGTGTACACTGTACATGCAATTAACTTTTTATAGAGGGAGAATCATACACGCAATTAACTCAAATGGATTGGATGTGACTCTATTATTTCCAGCATAAGAGCATCTCCAACGGCAGCCGGCAAATTTCCTCCTGTTTCCTTCCGCGGAGGACGACATCAAACGCCAGCGGCATACATTTTCACAACTCTAACCAGCCAGATGAAATTCATGCAAACACGGATTGATTTCATATAAGCATGAAGGATTTCGTATAAAAAGCCGGATCTTCATATAAACATGATGGATTTCATTACATTTACATGAACTAAGCGGTGCTAATCCAACTCTCTTGGTATAATTAATACTCCCTCTGTCGGAAATACTTGTCCTAGAAATGGATGTATCTAGACTTATTTTAGTTATAGATACATCCAATTTATCCATTCTTAGAACAAATATTTTCCGCCAGCCGGAGAGGGAGTACCTAATCTAAATGGCCGCCAGCGGATCCCTTTGTCTTCCTCATGTCCGGCACACACTTGCGGGGTCGACAAAGGTCCTCGGAAGAGACGAATCAGGAAAGAAACCACCTGAATGCGCAGTCGCCGCCTCGGCGGTGGCCTTCATGGGACCCAAGTGGCAGCGGCCTCCCGTGTTCTACTTCTGCTCGTTGATGGCGGCGGACACGGAGAAGCCGGCCACCAACTCGTCGCTCTCCATGCACCCGGCTTCTGTCTCTGCCTGCATGGTGCTCCAACAGGCACGGGAGGCGCGGCTGCAGGCACGGGAGGCGCATCCACAGACACGGGAGGCGCCGGCACCGCAGACACTGGTGGCATGGTACGACGCGGCAGCGACGGCGTGCTCGCTGCCGTGCCGGCATGGAGCAACTCACCACTCCTCATCGAGCTGAACTGGAGCGGCGAGTTGCTGAACCACGCGCCGGCTTGGGGCGGCAACTGGCTCCGTCGGGCCAAGCGAGGTTGGTGAAGCACCGAGCGGCCTCGCCCGTATCCGGAGTGCTCGGGGGGCCACCCAGCCGGGTAGTATGTTGGAGAACGGCTCCTCGGAAGCCATCAGAAGAGTGGAGAAAATGGTGAAGGAGGAAATGGGGGAGCGGCGGAGGGTTGCGATTCTTGCCCGCTGTTTGTCTGGCCTCGTTTAAATAGAGGGCGGACGGTAGGAGCTTGGCCGATGTCTGGCCTCGTTTAAACTGAGGGCTAACTGGAGGAGCTCGACCGGTGTTGCGTTTAATTCCGGCCCGCTCATGAACGGACGTGTGGCCAGAGTAGGTTTCTCGGTTTGCATGCAAGTTTAACGGAGGGGTTTGATGGAGGCGAGGAGGCGTGTTCAGCCGGGCGTGCAGTGAGCAGTGCAGTACTATTCGATTTGACAGCGGGCGGCGCAGTTCCTGATACGACTTTAATGCAGATGAGGGAGGGGGTAGCGGTTCCCGTTCTCGAAATGTTGAACGGCCAATGATGCATCCTCCTTCAATTAGCATCGTGAATGCATGAGGGAAGTAATGGGAGGAGGACCGGGAAAAGAGGCTGCACGATGTGAATGCAACGCAGTTTGCACTCATATAAAGGCGCCCCTCCATTCCAATGCATCTACCACATCGTACGCACCTAAGCATTTGCCTAAGCACCTACACTAAGCGCAAACGTGCTCACTCCAGACCCATGGCGGCGATGCACGCGAGCGGCCAGCGGCTGTGCCAGATGGTCCACGACGCCGGCCTGCGGCATGGCACCGAGGATCGTCTCCAGACGGTGTTGGCGACCGGCTGGTGGATGGCCGCCGTCGATGCCAACTACGACTATCAGTTGGACCAGATGATCATTGCCACCACCAACAAGTTCACCGTCCTCAAGAAGCTCGCAGACGACATCGCCGTACTCCTCCAGCCCGTGTGCCCGGGCTCCTCATTTCCTGCCACCCTAATCGATCGGCCTCCATGGCCGGAACCTCTTTCAAGCACTGGTGGCCCTGCGACTGCCCGCCAACGCGACGAAGAATGTCCACCTGGAGGTCGCGCTAGCCGCGAGGCACCTCGCCCTGCAAGAATTCGTCGACCTACACATCCACGTGTACGAGCAAATCATGTACATAGGTATCTACAAGGCCAGTGAGGACGCTACGACGTTGGCCTTCCTCAACTAGCTGGAACCCTTGGATGCCTTTGCTGAGAAGCACCTTGACCTCACCACAAAAGCCACCGCTCCTTCGCCACCGGTCGGTGGCCCAGCGCACTAAGTTGAGGAGGAGGAGGTCGTACGTTGATGGATGCATCTTTCTTCTTGCCTCCTGTAACCACCACTGCGATCGCATCATCGTGGCCTTAAATTCTTATTGTGCTATTGCATTCTCGTTCCAGTCAATACCGACATGTGCGATCCCTTTGCTTAATTATATGCATCACTGTAACTAGTACTCCATCCGTCAATTTATAAGTTGTGCTTACCTTTTCCATCAACTTCGTGCAACGCATGGGCATCTTGCTAGAAACACTAGAACATGTCGGACCGCATGTGACCAAATCGACGATGCGCCAACCTAGCTACTACGTACCCTGCTTATCTGGCGGAAATAGCCCCGCCCTAGCGTTTCCAATCATTATTTCTATCTATCGATTGTGCCAAGGAGCAGAACCAAATGTTACAATTTATACATGTTTCTCTACTCCTACTCCTATAAAAGACTCAGTTGGTGATGGTGGTGTGTCTGCCATCCGTCGTTTCTGACCATTAGATCTGCATCTAACGGCTGTGAGGTAAGTTGTGGCATTTTTGCAACAATAGCCCACTTCTCTGCTCCAATTTGCAGAAAACCCCTTATTATCTTGAAAGCAACCACATCCCTCCCTCACCTCATCAAAACAACCTGAGAAATATATTTTGAGTGAAAAGTAATATATTAGGAGTATATCAAAACAAGAGCGATTTCTTTCAAGTTTGTGAACAAGTACTACTATTCTACTACTTTGAATTCGTTGCAATGCACGGGCACATTACTAGTAAAAGGAAAAGGCCCGCCGCATTCGCGTTGCACCCCCACACGCCCGGGAATCGGGAGTACTACACGGCCCGTCCGACACGCCACATAGCTAGGGAAGGCGTGTTGCCTAGCATTTTCACTTTCATGTGGGACCGCCGTTGAGCAAACCGACTATTGGCAAACCGCACCCCGCCCGTCGTCGGGTTGGAAAACAAAAACGAGGGGAAGATTTAGCTGTAGCACGGAAGCCAAGAAATTTGGTGTCTGATGGGGCTCGTTAATAGAGTAGGAGCATTCCGTACTACTACTCTCTATACAACTAGGTACGTGCACGACACAGCATCGTAGGAACAAAAAATGGGAAGATCTTTGTTTTGGGTGATTTATCTTTTTTTCAGTCAACGTAGTATGAATAATATGATGTGGGGGCACCCATGAAGCTTATGTGGCTTGGTTGCATGGCTACGAAAGGTTAGAGAAAAATAAATAGATAATGTGTTTATAGTGCACTCCACTAAATAGATATACGTTGGATCCATTGCAACGCACGGGCCGACACATCTATACCCCTCCTAGCAAGATGCCCATGCATTGCACGGAACATCAAGATGCATTTATATGAGTAGTTTATCTTGTGAGAGAAAAGGATGAACGAGGGAAGGCCTTATTTGCAAATGTGTAGAGGGGTGTGGGTATCTTTTTGCAAAATTGCCATAGTTTCCTTCCTATGCGTCAGATATAAATCGGACGGCCTATATTGCAGGATGGCAAGCACACCATCATCACCAACTCTGCTTTTTATAAGAGTCGACCTATATTGCAGGATGGCAAGCACACTATAGCATGGTGATGATGGTGTGCCTGCCATCCTGCAATATTGGCCATCTGATTTATATCTAATGGATATCAAACTATGACAATTTTGCAAAAAGATACCGCACCTCTCTCCACATTTGCAGATAAGGCCTTCCCTTGTTCATCCTAATCTCCCACAACCTCATTGTTGAGCAATTAAAAAAAGAAGCCTCTGGAACAATCTGGCATGGTGGCCGCTGCCGGCGTCGTCCATCCCCATGCCTCCGCTCAGTCCGACCACCAATCACCACCACGCCCCACTCCTCCTCACCTTATCTCTCCTTTTGGAGATATCATTAGTTTTTACACATGGGATTACTCCCGCATGGGTCAATCACAACAGGTGTTTTATAAAAAAATGCATCTTGATGTTCCGTGCAATGCACGGGCATCTTGCTAGTAGAGATATAGTGTCTGAATAACTTTGAAAGTTGGTCGTTGGATGAAGCCAATCCGACGGTACAAAGATGGTAAATCCGAGCACTACTGGCCATTGGATATCATCTACATTCCACCAGATTCTAGCACATGTAGAATCTAGAATACTCCATGGTTGAACTTAAGCATAATGCACAAACCTCAAAACACAAGCACTTCTCCTTTGTTCTAGAATCTTCCATATCTTAATTGCCCAAACTTCTTTTTTCCAAATGAATTGTCTCTATTTGTTTTTACTTTATGCTTTACAATGCACAATTCCATGAATCTTAATTATTTTTTTATAAAACTAATTGATTTTGAACTAGATGAACTATAAGAATTAAACGAACATCTACACCATGCATATATGACTCAAAGCTTACATGCTATAGTGTGTTATTTATTCATAATTTGGTTACCAAATCTCATGCATGCAATGCACGTGTACCTTACTAGTTGGTAGTAGTAAGAAGGTTTGGCACGAGCTCGTACTATGGGAGCACCACAAGGCCTGCCGCAGGAGTTAAATTTCCCTCTCGGGGCCCACGGGACCGAGCTTGAGTGTCTTAGTGCAGCGGCCTATGAGTCAATGACATGCAGCCCTTAAATTCGGCTGGCCCACATGTCATTCTCATGGTGGTGGCGTGGTTCGCGACTCACTAGTTCGAGATGAATCGGCCGGTGGTGGCGTGGTCGTGGCGAGGGTGCCACAGCTGGGCGTCGAGGCGTTACGAGGCATAGATGGCCACACCGGTGGGTACTACATATAGTACAGAAGTACTCCGGCTGAGGATTGATGCCCGGGACGAAATGTGTCACAGCCGCTGGATGAAAATTCGATGGTGCGGAAGTACGGATCGGAGCACAGGAGCGGAGCAGGCAAACCGCGTCCAATCGGGTGTGGATATGGTAGAAAGTTGATGGTCGCCGCAGTTCAGCTGGCCCACATGTCATGCACATAAAAGGCAGAGGATCGGTGGGGCCGAGAGGGATGAAGCGCACGTCGGGGGACGTCGTGCCGTGGGTTGGAGCGGCGTCGTGGGAATCACGTGTGAGTGTGGCAGTGGTAGAAACAAGAAACGTGATGGTCATCGTGGTTCAACTTCCATGGACAAGTTGTCATGTCCGCTAACACATGCATTGCATACCGCTCACTGCAAGGAGCAGTAGTAGAGAAAACTTGTTCCAAAGATGCCATTTTTCCGATAAAATTCTCGAGATATCATTAGTTTTTACACATGGGATTACTCCTACAAGGGTCAATCACAACAGGTGTTTTGTAAAAAAATGCATCTTGATGTTCCCTGCAATGCACGGGCATCTTGCTAGTTATAGAAGAAGCCCACACGAGCATCTTGCCGCAGGGTGTGCCGCCGACCCAAACTCAATTTTTTTCAGATGGTTAGGTGCACCGGATGCCGTGCCATGCTACAAAATGTAAAAAAAAACAGCTCCAATTTTTTTAAAACCTGTTATCTTCAAGCCAGCCACACCCGTCCCTCACCTCATCAAAACAGCCCGAGGAATATATTTTGAGTGAAGCATGATTTATTTTTACTGATATATGTATATCAAAACTAGAGTGTTTATATTTCAAGCCTGTGAACAAGTATTATTCTACTACTTTGGATCCATTGCAACGCACGGGCCAGCACATTGGTAGTAGTAGTCTCAATCTCTATCTCTACTCTACTCTTATAAAAAACAGAGTTGTTGACGATGGTGTGCCTGCCATCCTGTAGTATAGGCCATCCGATTTATATCTGACGGATAGGAAGGAAAGTATGGCAATTTTGCAAAAAAAAATACCCACACCCCTCTCCACATTTGCAAATAAGGCCTTCCCTCGTTCATACTTTTCTCCCACAAGATAAACTACTCATACAAATTGTTCCGTGCAATGCACGAGCATCTTGCTAGTCTATATCTATACTTTTATAAAAAGCATAGTTGGTGATGATGTGTGCCTGCCATCCTGCAATATAGGTCGTCCGATCTATATCTAACGTATAGGAAGGAAACTATGACAATTTACCCGCACTCCTCTCCACATTTGCAGATAAGGCCTTCCCTCGTTCATCCCTTTCTCCCACAATATCTTGATGTTCCGTGCAACGCACGGGAATCTTGCTAGTCTTATAAAAAACAGAGTTGGTGATGATGGTGTGCCTGCCATCCTGCAATATAGGCCATCCGGTTTATATCTGACGGATAGGAAGAAAACTATGGCAATTTTGCAAAAAGATACCTACACCCCTCTCCACATTTGCAAATAAGGCCTTCCCTCATTCATCCTTTTCTCTCACAAGATAAACTACCCATACAAATGCATCTTGATGTTCCGTGCAACGCACGAGGATGTTTCCTTGGGGGTCTCTCCAGCGCGGCGTGGCCGTAGTTGCAAGTTGACGCCCCTTGAGATGCCGACGTTGAGGGGCACTCTGATTTTGTCCGATGAGCAGGTAACATGAGTTTGATCACGTAGTAAATGCATTCTAAAGACTACTTCCATGTCCATTTCCTAATTCTCCCCCTACCCACTGTTTCACAGGTTAGGCTCGGTGCGAGTGGAGATTGTCTTGCATATGTACGGGAGGGTACCAACATCAATTTGCACAACATTTACAACGGTGACACCGTTCCCATAGAACCTTTGTCCAACATTGGGATCAGCCATGCAACGGGCAAAATCATCTTACCTGCTCATCGGACAAAATCTGAGTGCCCCTCAACGTTGGCATCTCAAGGGGCGTCAACTTGCAACTATGGCCACGCCGCGCTGGAGAGACCCCCAAGGAAACATCCTCGTGCGTTACACCCGCAAAAAAGCCATGCAACGGGCCACCGCCTGAATTGGTATGATGGAACCACGGTGAGATTGAAGAAGATAGCACGAACCTTGCACATGGCGGTGAAAGGTGGACCATGCTGTCTGCGGCCGATTTGTTGCCGTACGAGTACGAAGACGCTGTGCTCCTTTCTAACCGCATCTTCGCGGTGACAAACCAGGGGACTTGTTTCGTATGGGACACATCCTACGGTATACTCCCTCTCTCCCAGTTTATTTGTTTTGAATTTTTTTGTTTAATAAGTTACAAATTCAAATTTAGAGCTCCCCATCACATGTTGAGATTACAATGTCCATTAAATCGCTGCGTGCATGTATAGTAAAGAAACAAATCTCGAGTTTGGCACGAGTTCGTGTAGCGGTAGCACCACAAGGCCTGGCGCAGGAGTTACATTTCCCTCTCGGGGCCCTCGGGACTGAGCTTCACACTATTACGCGTCGGTCCTAAACAAATGGTTTTTAACCCCTTTCCGCCACGGCATTTGGAACCGTCGCCAAGTGAGTGTGGGCGATTAGGGGGTCCTTCCCACACGACCCAGAAACCATCGGGGATAGGGGCCCTACAATACTCCTACTTGTTTCTGCTCGCATTGCCATCGCAATCGGTATTCTGTGGTGCTACGTTTACGATGCGCGGCCCATCACAAATGGTTCACTATTATAGAACATGTATGATGCGCGGCCCATCACAAACGGTTCACCGTCAAGAAGATTAGCTAATCGTCGTACGAGTGTCGGACAGGATTACGAAACATCGGACCTTCGTAACATCGTCGTACACGACAACTATCGCACACGCTATCCTGTGGTGCAACGTTTACGATGCATAATTCATCAAAAACAATTCATGGTTGGGAATCGTGTATGATAAAGCAACTAACACAAACATTTAGTTTGCCCGCACCGTTTGTGATATTGTCTGACATCGCACACGGTTTACAAACGACAACTGTGTGCATGCTTGCACACGTTTCCTCTCTGTGAACCGTCTCGGATTATGGTGCATATCGCAAACATTTGTGTTTTACCAACCGTGTGTGCCATAACAACCTGGAGAGCGTAATTTCACCCTAATTTAATTGCTGCTTTTCCAAATTGTACCGGATTTGGATCTGAATTCGAATTTGAATGTATGCTACAACTTTATTCATATCCATCAGGTTCAAACAACCAATGCATTATTCGATTCATAGGTACACATGTTCAAGAATTACATAAGAACCAAATAAAGAATGATGAACCACAGTTGTATACTTGTACTATTAAAGACGGTAAAAAAGAGGTGAAATATATTTTGGTTGCTGAACAAGGTGAAGAGGAATGCCCATATTGTTCCCTCCCCCATGCAGAAGGCACGCACGACTCTAGTCCAACCCCTTATGATGGCTGACCGCCCATCCTTCACAGTCTTCATGAAAACATCTAGATAATCATCGTGTTCTGGTAGAAATACTTTAATCTTTGCATGCCCACCAATCATGTAGTTTGAGAGGTAATCCTGAGTAAATTGCTTTGGCAACCACTGCAAAGGAAAAAGATTCAGACATTGTCATATAACACAACTCATTATGGGTAGTAAAAATAAGGCGAAAGTGCGTTATATCGACTAGAGGGGGGTGAATAGGCGATTTTTATGAATTCTTCAATGAGGAATTTCAGGTTGAGGAAATTCCTAAGCGAAGAACTACTTGCAGCGGAATAAGTACTCAGATGCTAACATAACAGAACAGAAGCATGGTCATCAGGATGAAATGAAAGACAACATAGAGTACAGAAAGCATAAGCACAGGATAAAACAGGATGAAGACACACAGACTGAAGAAATTGAACTGAGGAAATTGAGAAAGTCTTCAGTCAAAGTCTTCAAACAGATCTGAACAAGCACACAACATAGTTATGAGGAAATGAAAGAGTTGAGGAAATAGAACTAGTAGGCTTGGTGAAGACAATGATTTGGTAGACCAGTTCCAACTACTGTGACAGTTGTACGTCTGGTTGGAGCGGCTAGGTATTTAAACCTGAGAACACACAGTCCCGGACACACAGTCCTCACCGTATTCTCCTTGAGCTAAGGTCACACAGACCTCGCCCAATCACTCATGGTAAGTCTTCAGGTGACTTCCAAACCTTCACAAACTCGGTCACTCGGCGATCCACAATTTCCTCTTGGATGCTCTAGACCATGATGCCTAACCGTCTGGAAGATGCACAGTCTTCAAAGGTAACAAGCGTCGGATCCACGCAGGATCAATCTCTTTAGTGATGCTCAATCACTTTGGGTTTGTAGGTGTTTGGGTTTGGGTTTCCTCACTTGATGATTTTCGCTCAAAGTCCTCGGAGGATGGGATGCTCTCAAATGACAAGTGTCAATTTCTCTCGGAGCAGCCAACCAGCTAGTGGTTGTAGGGGGCGGCTATTTATAGCCTAGGGAGCAGCCCGACATGATCAGACATAAATGCCCTTCAATGATATGACCGTTAGGTGGGTAGATATTTTGGGACAGCTGGCGCGTAGCACAGCAACGGTCGGATATTTTGAGGCTCAAATACCTCAGGGCTATCATGTTCCTCACTGTGTAGGCAATCCGCACTGGCGAATTCCTAACTCCTCAGTCAGAACAAATTCCTCAGAGACCAGAAGAACTTCGTCTCTGTCACTGAAGAATTTGACTGAACTATATGAGATTTCCAATGGCTTCACTCGAAGGGATTGGTAGGTGTAGGATTTTGAGTTGAGCATCACATGGAAAATTTTCCTCAGTATTTCCTCGACCCCCTTTAACAGTACGGTGTTTCCTATGACTCAAGAAAGAGAAAATGAAACTACGAAAACAAAAGTCTTCATGCTTCATGTTCCTCATATGAATACCAAGTCTTCAGGGTTACACCAATTTTTCACTTCAAAGTCTTCAGAAAGTCTTCAGAAATCCAAAGTCTTCGGTCGAAGAACTTCATTTTTAGGGGTCGACTTTCTCTGTAAATATCAAACTCCTCATAGACTTATAGACCTGTGTACACTTATGAACACATTAGTCCCTTAACCTATAAGTCTTCAATACACCAAAATCACTAAGGGGCACTAAAGGCACTTACAATATCCCCCTTTTTGGTGATTGATGACAATATAGGTTAAGTTTTCAACGGGGATAAACATATGAAGTGTAAATACTGATATTGAGGAATTTGATTGCAAGATATAGAAGAATTCCCCCTGAAGATGTGCATAGTGAGGAATTTTCTTTTGAAGCAATGCACACTTGAAGAGTAGAATCATGGATATCTCCCCCTATATCTTGTAATTCATACACGCATTTGACATATAATATGAAGAATTTGAAATGCATGATGAAATATGGTGACTGATGTAATTCAACATGCGTGCATTAACATTAATGAGGAATAAGCATGCAGAAAAACACAGCAAAAGTATCAGGCCACCATAGAGTTTAAGTTTACAACTCGATCCAGCAAAGTCATTAGAAGAACGAGAGTTGTAACTTTGCAAAAAAAACGCCCATATAAGGATAGAGCCGCTTCAAGACTAAGTCAAATTTCTCCCCCTTTGTCATCGAATGACCAAAAGGGTTGAAAATGAGAACTAACACCCCTAAAGAATACCATGTTGATGGAGGAGCGCCAGCGTTGTTGGGGTCGTTTGTCGTAGTAGGGCCTGCCGCAGTGTCGTCCAAGTCTTCATGCTCCTCGGTTTCGCACGATGAAGAATATGAGCTGGCAACCAAGGAAGGAACCTTGACCTTCTTGTATTTCTTCGGTGGAGGTGCAGACCAGTCAAAGTCCTCCTTGAGACCCATTTGCTTCAGGTCTTCTTCACCATATACATGTGACAGAATAGCCCAGGTGCGACCGAAGACTTCATGGAGGTAGTAATGGTTTTTCTTCACTGCATTATATGTAGCAGTCATGTTGTGAAGAATAGAACCAAACTGACGCTTAACCCATTTTTGGTTTCGATCCACCTTCTGGTGAAGACTAAGCAGAAGCTCACGGTCAGTCATCACTCGAGGAGCAGTGGCTTGAGGATTTGGCTTGGATGCATTAGCAGCAGAATCATGAGTGGCAGAGTCATCATTGGTGGAATAAGGTGCAGCTTTGCGAAACTGTCCATCCAATGGACGAATGCCTTCATCAATGACAGCTGGTGCCTTGCCCTTTTCATCAGCTGAGGAATATGTCCGCTTGAGGACTTCGATTGGGGGCAAGTAGCTGAGGTGATTCTGAAAATCAGCCTTGTAGTTGAGTGAAGACCTTGTTCTGAGGAATCTCATAATCCACGGTGCATAAGGCTTCAGCTCAAACGGAGAAAGTGCAACATTTGCTAGAGTCCTCATGAAAAAATCATGATAGTTGACAGGAATGCCATGTATGACGTTGAATAGCAGATTCTTCATAATGCCAACAATTTCCTCATCAGACGACTCGTGGCCTTTGATTGGACTCATAGTCTTCGTCAGAATGCGATAGACTGTTCTTGGCACATAGAGCAATTCCTTTACGAGGAATTTGGTCCTTGGGGCTTGACCAGGCTTCAGAGGCTTCATAAGAACTTGCATATAGTGGGCAGTTAGTTCAGGCTCTTGGTAGAGACAACGAGCTCCTTCAGGTGGAGGACTGATTGGCAGGGCATGAAGTAATTCAGATGCCGGTGCCTTATAGTGAGTGTTTTCGGTCATCCAGTCCAACACCCAGGTATTGATGTCATCAGCATCGCCTGTGATGTGTAGGGTTGCATAGAACTGAAGAATAAGTTCTTCATTCCAATCAACAATATCTGTGCAAAAGTTGAGGAGGCCTGCATCATGAAGCACACTGAGGACAGGGGTGAAGCAAGGCAGTGATTCCATGTCCACATGAGGAATATGCTTGTGGTCGAAGACTTTATCCTTGTTGAAGAGCAGTGAAGAATAGAAATTGTCCTGGCTAGTAGTTCAGAAGCGTTTCCTTCTAAGATGAGCAGAATCATATGGATTATAGTCAGTGAAGAACACGTGCTCGCCGAAGAAGTCATCGGCCTTGAATATCTGCTTCTTTGAGAATGGATCCTTTGGCTTGGGCCGAGGAGTATCAGTCAATTGCATAATTACCTCAGGAATCGCAATCTCTGGTTCCACAGGCTAAGGAATTTCAGCTTCTTCTTCAGTGGCAGCCTGGGTCTTCAATTCTTCATTTACATTTTCTTCAGCACTAGTGGCTGGAATCTCTTCATGGACAGAAGGTGTGGCATGTGGTTCATCAGATGCCATTTGAACTGTAGTTATTGGGGACTGAGGAATTTGGTGCAACAGTGTGAACAGTGGAGAGTTGGGGTGCTGACTTTCCCAAAAGTCATCATTCAGCACGGGTGTGGTACAACCAATGTCCACATCTTCTTCCATTTCTTCAACGCCGGCCTCTTCAGCAGTGAACTGAGGCATAGGCGAGGAGACAATTGGTGTTGAAGGGATTGCATCCGCTTCAATTTCTTCATCCAACTGCTCTGACGAAGCAGCAGAAGGATTCTCTTCATTGGATTCACTTGGAATCACATAATCTTCATCAAAAGGAACAAGGTCCTTTGATGGCATGGTTGAGATAGGAATAGCATCAATTGGATTTGCAAAAGAGCTGGTCAATGGCTTCATCTTCTTCGGGGCTGAAGAATCTGATGAAGTTGATGCCTTCCTTTTCTTCACCGCTGCACGCTCTTCAGCCTTGGTCTTCTTCACATCTGATGCAGATGGAAGGATTGGAGCTGGTGTAGGCGCAGGAGTAGCAGAGGCATTTGGTTGAATTTCTTCAGGCACAACTGATGGAGTTGCCCTGACTTCTTCATTTTCTTCAGGCGCACCACTAGTGGATGCCCTGGCAATTTCATCAGCGGCTAGAATGCAGTCATCAGCCCTGGTACTCTGAGTTTCTTCAGCAGCCTGATTGTCATCAGCGGTGCTGGCATTTTCTTCAGTCGGCTGAGCAGATGCTTCAGCCTGAGGATTTTCTTGTTGCGTTGGGGCTGCAACATTGGAAGTGAACTTTTAAGTTAATTTCACAAACCTGGGCGAGAGCCTCATCGAGTAGTGGCCTTTGTCTTCAGCAGAGAGGGTCCCGTTGAACAATTTGGTGCAGTTGAGGAACTAGCAGAAGCTCCTGAGGCAATAGAGATGCCTGTTGTCCTTTGGCACGTGGCGAGATGCACATGTGCAGAGGATTTGGTCGGAGCAGCTGAGGACTTTGGCGGAGGAGCTGAGGACTTTGGAGGAGCGGGAGCAGCATGAGGAGTTGGCCATGAGGGCTTTGAAGATTCTGGCCGTGAGGGCATTAATGAGGAACTTGGCCGTGAGGGCATTGAAGATGAAGCACTTGGCTTATGAGCAGGCTTCTTTGACATGGCCTTCTTTGGCTTGATAGCAGAGGCCTCAGCAGAGGCAGCAGCAGCAGCAGAGTCTTCGTTAAATTTCCTCACTGCTTCTCTTGCTTGTCTGGCCAATTTGGCCTGGCGCTTGGCCCATTCATCAGAATAATCCTAACCACACTTGAGGCTGGTGGGATCAGCTTCTTGGCCAGGTGCCAATGGAGGTCTTGGGCATGGAGGATTTAGAGCGAATTTCTTCATATACTTGGGAGTAACATACCTGTACTCCCTCCACTCCCTTGCCCATCTCCTCTCTATTCTTTGGATGCGCACCTTGCACTGATTTTTGTCCTCCTTGCCAAACTTGGCCTCATTAGGAGTGCAATAGTCCTTGTATATGTCATCAGGGATCTCAAAGGCAGTATTAACCTCAGGCCTTTTTCCTCCCTTCTGTGGCTTCTTACCGTCAGCCATTTTCTTCAGCTGAGGAATTTGGACAATTGAATTCTCTGAAGATGTATGCAACTTTTCTTTGAGGAACGCTGCAGATGAGTTAAGTTGATGAGAACCTAGTGATTCAGCAGCTGACATGAGTACCTGTGAACAGAGTATAGTTGCGAGGAATGTGGAGAGGTCATATGCGTTCTCAGAGGTTTTTCAAAAAGAACAAGTTTGAGGAATTTGACCAGATGAGTCTTGAAGAATTTCACTAAGCGTTCTTTGTCTTAGGTTCCAGAGTTGTACAGATCAGAAATCCACACAATTGAGGAATCTTGAAGAAAAATATTGCTTAGAGAAACGGATCAAGAACAGATGACATGTGAGGTGTTTAGTGAGTGAAGATTTGAAGAATAAAACACCTTTGAAGATTTTGTAGAAATCATTCGAATCAAAGAGGGCAGTAAAAGTAACTTTTAATTACCCTGCACGAAGAACACGACAAACTGGGAAGTGTAGATGTGATGTTCGTCAGTTCAGATCTTCCACGCCCTAACTCGGCAGAGGAAGACAGCTACGGCGGCGGCGGAGTGAAGAAATCCGCGGCCGGCGCGAGTACGACGGCGACGAGGTCAAGGCAGTGAAGCTCTTCCTCACCGGCGAAGATGAAGTAGCGGTGGCGCTAGGGTTTGAGAAGCTCGAGCGGGAGTGAGGTCGAGCGGAGTAAAAGAGAAGTGAGGAAGGGGAGGGGTATTTATAGCCACTGTGAAAAACTGTTCGCCCGAAGAAATTGGACGAACGTGCCCCTGACCCTTCTCATTCGCTTGACATGTGTCACCCACGTACTGAGAGGTGGCGATCGTGTGAGATCGTGGGTGAATAGATAAGTATTATCGTGGGATGTGGAACGGTTTGAGCGGCAAAGCCGAAAATTTAGATAAGATAAGTTAAAAGTTCCCTTTGCAAATTCTTCAGCTGACAAGGACACAGTGAAGATTTTGAACAAGTTTCAAATAGAACGCACATGAAGAATTTGTGAATAGATTGGGTTGAGTATAGCATAGAGGGGGAAGGGTCCGATCACATTCACTTAGCAGAAAAAAGCAACTTGAAGAAATAGCAATAAGTGAAT